>NC_053422.1:2757000-3004500 GCF_016859285.1 Xiphias gladius
TATCCGCCACCTGCCTTCCTGCCTCCTACCTGCTCTGGTTCACAGCTGATGAAGCATTTCACTGATCAGCTGTGAATAGATGACTCATCCTAAAAAAAAAAAAAAATCACTGAGTCACTGACGCCTCTCTGGCTCATTATGTGTCTCGCACCTGTGATAAGTTTCAATTTTGTTTCCCATTAGATGACTCGCAGTAAAATATTTTGACATTTATTTCATTTTAATGACCACTCAGACATTTAATGGACTCTTGTGGGCTAAAGAATAGTGTAACGGGTCACCAATTTGACCCCTTTTCTTCCTGCCAAGGCAGTGCCTCCTCCCGCTTTCGTTCTTTTATCAACAGGTTCCCGCTTTTCTTCGTAGGTTTGGATTCTCCCGGTCGTCCGTGCAGCGGCGTTTAATGGATTTGAGGGAGAACACAAGGGGAAAGTGGAATCCGTGTATTTTAAACACCAACGCTCTGAGTTGTGACAGACGGAGAAACTTAAAAACAAACATTTCTTGGGTCATCGTGTTGGGATTGCACTGCCACTTTCCTTTTAATCTTCTGTGCTCCACTCAGCAACTGTTTGACTCTTCCATGAAGAAGGCTCTGAACAAGACCATGGTCATTGTAATCACCTCGGTCACAAACCCAATGGGGCCAGATAAAAGTCAGAGGATCACCAAAGTTAAATGTGGGCTGACTCACAAAGCTACAGCTACACACTGCTATTTTTTTTTTTTTTTTTTAAATATTACAAACACCACTAGTGTAAACAAACATTTAACAGGATTTAACCATTAACTAAAGGGACTCACACGCGAGCTGACAGGGATGTGCCACTGTCCTATCTCCCGCTACTGACGCCTGACGTCTCTCTCCCTCCATCAAATGTGCTCCTTGGATCGGTGCTTCCCAGATACTGAGCCCTGAGTGCTACTGTTGTCGTAGGGGTCATTCGGTGTGGGCCCCCGGCATCACATGACACGACTCTTAAGTTATGCTTAGTGTTACTTTCAGACTGAGAGTGACAGTTTTTAATCCTGTGGTTTGATTTCCGTTGTGCTGGTGTGACCCTCTATCCTACATCAACAAAAAATAAAATGGCTTTTGAGGCTTCTACTGTGTATTTCTTTGTGTAATTGCTTTTCAGAATGAACGTGCAGGGTGCAGGTGCCCCCCCCCCTGAAAACATGATTTGTGAAATTTGTTGGATCTCTAAGATATTGACAATGTGCTTTTTTTCGCCATGCATTTGTTTTTCTGTATCTTCGCCATCACGGATCATGCAGAAAATTAGGCTATTACTGATGTATAATTCATGCATGAGGATGATTCATCGTTATTCACTTTAATACAGACACCGGCGTGCATGCTAATCCTGCTATCGCCGTCGGAGCGTGGCGGCGCGATATCACGGGCTTCACTCAGTTTAACTCAGAGGTCAGAGGAAAGAACTCTCTTGACGCCAGCCCCCGTAAGACGAAACAGAAGAAGAGGTTTTGTATCATACTGTGATGGTCGGTTTTGTTACACGTGTGGTCATCATCCGATTATTATATATCAGAGGCGCTGACATAGGCCGTAGCGGTCATGAATACTAAGGTGTACTTATTCCACTTATTCCAGCCCCCCCCTCGCCTCCGTGGTGCTGAAAGACGCACAGCATGCAGCGGCGGCCACTTTTAATCTGTCTTCTTATTCTTGTTAATCTGTTTGAACTGTTTTCTCCAAGTAAAGTCACTTTGCTTGGCTTCTTTGGTAAAACACGGAACATTGTTTTGTCGCAGGACATCTCACCTCATCCAACGTAGCTTCTGCCCTGTTGTTGTCGAGAGTTGGTGTCACCGCTCGCACCAGAAAAACCCCTAACAATTTGAATGTCAGCGACGGGCTGAAGACCGTAGGACGGCTGTCGGACCAAACCTGATGATGCAGATTTTGACAAAGCATGTTTCGAATAGGTTTAATTCTCTTACAGTATGACCCTTTTGAGCCTTTTTATTTATTCATTCATTGGTAAATAAAACGGGCCCCATCAATAATTACAACGATATAATGACACCAGTGCACGTTACATTACAAGACGACGTTTAACATGATGTGGAATAGGTAGCACGTGACCTGGAGATAAGGCCAGCGCCAGCAGAAACAGGGGAGCAGCAGTAGAATCATTAGTTGTTACTGTATTATCACATCAAGTTTCCCTGCTCTCTGTGTTTATTCAGCTGAACTCACCAGCCCACGTGTCGTCAGCCTCGTCCTCTCTCTAACGCTGTCCTGCTGTCCGCTGTTGATGCAAAGTGCCGCTGTTGCCCCGGCAACGACCCTTTTGGCACCTGTTGCCGTGGATCACCGTGTTGGCGTTTGCCAGGCGGTGACGTTCCAGCTGACTAGGGAGAGGAAGCAGCTTGTGCAGCAGCAGGGAGGGGGAGACCGCCAGAGAGGGTTTTACTTTCACTGCTCTCTGTTAAACGCTGTGAAGTTTACATCCCTGTCCTTTTGTTGGGGGGGTGCAGGGCGAGACCGTGTAGGTGCTGAGCAGGTAAAGATCAAGGCATGAGTCTGGTGATATTCTATATTTTTTCCTGCTGACGACAAATCCCATGAAAAGACCAAACCCAAGAGTGAAATGCCTCCTGCTAACAGGAGCTGTCTGTGTATCCAAACGCTGATACATCTTGTTACAAGGCCACAGAGCTTTTAAAGACCACATCAGTGAGACACACTGTTCCTTCATCACCGAGAACACACACACACTGTAGTTTATTTTGACTCAGTCCCACACACACACACACTGCCCTGCTGCCCCAAACACTCACTACAGCACCAAACGTGGATTATTCCGCCAGTGAAAATAGTCCCCAACAAATGCACCGTTTCCTCCTGTTTGTTTGATTAAAAACTACGGTGACCAGCTGGAAATAACTGAGTGTATTTATTTTTTTAATGAAACAATAATTCTGTGAGGTGTTTTCAAAGATTTACACCTTCAGTAGGAACCAATGAGTTTGGAGCTGAGAGCCGCAGACGGGGTAGGTAAAGTAAACACATTGTTGGATTAGTTTGGGATTTGTTGACTGTAAAAATATATAAGATATCAACCGCTTTATCTTTCAAAATAAACCTACCACTAGCTTAAAAGCTTATTTCTGCTGATCTCAGGTGTGTTACCAGTGAGAGGGGAATATCTGACTTTGCTGACGTAGCTGGCATGGTCAGGACCGTCAGTCTGATGTTACTGGCTTAGCGTTTTGCAATGTCAGGTATATTGTTTTGTCTTTGTGGAATGTAATGCTTCCACTTTCCATTATTATTATTATTATTAATTACAATGTGGCTCGATTGTCGGCTCGGAAGTGTTGTTCCTTATTACCCTTTTTACTCTTCGGTCTACAGTTATACCTGGCAGCGAGTGGATGCAGATATTCAAACAACTCCAAACTGAAGAACCAAATACGCCGGTGGTCCATGCCCTCGACAACACATACGAAACATAATGAAAATGCAGTGTGTGTGTATGAACTCCACGCCTCTATCAGCAGGGTGACATCATTTGTCTGTGTCTGGTACAAACTGCTGCCGGAAAACGAACACGTTTTTCCGATCTTGGCGTCGCTCCGGTAGGAGTGTCTGGTTACGTTCAGGCGCGACCAAAACTTTGTTAGGGGTTGGGCAGAGATTCGATAATAACTGTGATGCTGTTGTTTTTGATACTGGTTCTGACGCCGAGGACGTCGGGTTTCAAATATTCAGAAACAACCAACTGCTATTGAAGAGCTTGTTTATGTGGTGCAACTTGTTTTAGCTCGCACTCAGTGTGATGTTTAGTGTAAACCCTGACTCTGGCTTAACGAGGAATAGTTGCTGTAATTAAATGATTTATGTGGTGGACCGGAGACGGCTCCAGGTTGCGGCCCCCGGCGTCCGTCCCCAGAGCTTGGAAATATGATCCTTCTTAGCGATGATTTCATATATTCTCTCCATTTAATTCACAACCACATCAGAGGTCTCTTTGGCCAAAGCCCTGTCTCTGAGCTTGTGTCACCCCCTCAGAAGATACACAGATTTATTGTTCAGTCACCCATTTAATGAATCCTACCATCCAGAATCCCCAGCTTATTAACTGCACAGCAGGTTCCACCGCTACGTTAAATAACGTGTGTCCGGCACACACGGTAGCCGCCTTGGAGCGGAGCCGCTTCACTTAGTTCCAAATAAATACCTTCAGTATTGCGGAGGAAACCCAAGAGACAATTCCTGCTGGAACGGCATGCTGAGTTTTTCATTGAGAGTGTTAGTTGTCTTCACTTTGATGCTCCGGCTGTCTCTCTTTGCTGCACGGGGACATAGGTCCTCTCGTATTCGGGCGGTGCGCTGCTTTGGCGAGCTGCCACCGCGCCGTGACCTCTGAAGCCCTGCTTTACAACCGGCTGTCACCGCGTTTATCACTCTGTCAGTCAGTGACAGGAAGTGGGGCCAATCTTGGCCCTGCTACGCTGTTGAGCGCAATGTTGGCAGCGTGAGGAGAGTGTCTCACTTCACTGTACGAGGCCTAAAAACAGAGACAGGTCATGAATTCGAATCGGCACTATATCGAAGCTATATTTGGACAAGACGGTGGGATAGTTACAGTTGGCGAACCCTGGAGAAGTTCCGGTTTTAACTGAACGCTACGCACCGCTGCTGCCATGTCGGAGAGCATCTTTAAGGATAGGATCACTTTTTTTCAAGTCTGTCTTACTCACATACCCGTGTGTACAGTGAAAGTGTTGTGGGTCTCAGTAATCATCCTCCAGGCCCACAGCGGATGTGGAGAGATCTCTTCCCAAAGTGATTTCCACGTGACAGATGCGGGACGCAGTCTACAGTCCTCCTTCCGAGTGAAAAGTCATTCTCAAGTTCGGCAGATGCTAATATGAGGCTTGAGCAATCTGAGTTAGATCTGAGTAAAAGATGGCTTTTCTGACCACCCAGTGAGCCCACAGAAAACCTGGGGCTAGGTGTCTTGTTCGAGCACAGGAGTGATGAAGCTGCCAGCCTGCTGTGTGCTCTGTACATAAAGGGCAGGTTCAGAATGTTTCAAGTCTGTCTTAAAACAAAAATCAAGTGCCCATACATACTTAAAAACAGATTTTTCTTGTGTTTCTTCCCCTGTTCATACTGGTCATTAAGACAAATTCCTCAGTCGTCTGTTTTTATCTGAAGTTACAGGCTTTAGTACCAAATTCTCTTCTCGAGTTGCTATCCGTTCATTGCTGCTCTTTTATACTGAGAAGACTGTAACCTCGGAAGACATTCATTTGATTTGCCTAACTCACACGCTCTGCACGGGGGACGGGAGGCGCGGCCGCTGTTTACGGGGCCCATCAACAAATTCTTTCCCTGGTTCCCCCTGACAGGTAAATCCAGCCAAGTGTGTTGTACATTATCGGGCCCCATCACGCTTTCTTTATATACCCCACAGTAATTTTTTTCTCATTCACTCAACAATGGGAAGTTATGCCTCGTCTCACCACTGAATAGGAGAGTGCTGCTGTGCAATTGCCGTGCCATATTTTAGCTAATCTAGCGAATGTCTTTGCTAGATTTGTGTTACTGACAACCAGCAGGTTCCTCAACTTCCCTTCCCCCCAGCAGCATCAGAAACTCGCAGGAGAAAGCCTAAGCGAACCGATCGCGGTTCTTGTGCTCCCCCGCTTGGCATCCCCGTCGCAGCCATAGCCTTGACGCGCACCAGCTACGGCGTGGCCTGCAGCCTAGCTATGGTGGCTCATAGCTCCACGTATATGTTGGCATTCAGACCAGAAGCAGCCCCGTGTTATAACTCTTCAGAGTTATCACAGCAGCAACTGTTAGATCTTTCATCACCACAATTGCGAGGTAAGCAGAGGAAATACAGCATTCACATCTCAAAGTAGTTACCAGGAATGTGACCTTGCATGTATTTGATCGTCCAACGCAGCACCTGCGCTCACACATACAGATACCAAGTAGTTGTCAGTATCTGGTCTCGCATGAATCTGTGCTTCGGGGGTTGTGTTGTGTAGAGCATGTGATTTACATGCTCTGCCCCGACTGGACAGTTGTTTGGAGAACGGAGGCCGACCCCGTGCTTCACCCCTCAGTCACTGCTGGATCCACAATGATGGCAGTTGTCCCTCGCTTGGCCGTCGCTCGCGCTGCCTCGGAGGATATTTACGTAGAGTTGAGCCATTCTCTACTTCCCCCTGCAGTGGAGCTGGTCGAGCCCAGCGTCGCCGCCTTAGCTTTTTGAATCCATACTAGTCTTAAACAAATAGACTGACGAAGGGAACTGCATCCCATTTATTTTCTGCCACTGACAAGTGAAAAATCTGCAGCCTTGATACAAATATAAAAATGAAATACTTGAGACTCAGATCCGCCACATCTTCCCAAGACCTCCTGCAGGTAGGTCCACGAATGGCTGATTGACTGTATGTTGGGCTCTTCTCAGACAGCAGCCTGAGATCAGTATTTTTAAACTCTGCAGACCTTCCTGTCGGTGTGGTGCAGCGAGCGACCCACAGCGAGCTCCAGAGCTCTGTGTTTAATGCTAATCATCCATTGTTCCTACTGTCACATCCACTTTGTCAAGGAGGAAGCACTATATTGAGGCTAACTTGATAATATACCCCCCCCCCCACAGCAACCCCACCACCCGTCCTCCCTGATGTTCAAAAACAAGACAAAAACACACACTTTTTATCATTCCAACCCAATGTTGACCACTTTACTGTTCAGCCCTAAACAGCAGATCGTCAAATGTTTCCAGCAGCTATTAACAGTGAAAGGGCAAAGGCCGAGGTCTGCGCTTTTATCACGAAACAGCAAACACACACTCAGATCCCCTCCGCAGAGCCCAAAATTAGTGCTGCAACTATTAATCAATTAGCCATTTGACAGAAAAGAAATCAGTAATAATCCTGATAATCCCTTAAATACGTCATTTACTAAACCAAAAAGCCAAGTACCAAATATTCCAATCTAGTGCTTTTCAGTAATTGTAAATTTGCAATTTTTGGATTTTTGGCCGTTGGTCAGACAAAAGAAGACATTTGAATACGGCGCCTCGGAGGCTTGAAACCTGGAATCTTCATTTCGTACCATTTTATGACACTTTCTAGATTAAACACTTCGATGAATTAATCGATAAAAGAATCTGTAAATTAAATGATAATGAACATAATCATTAGTTGCAACCCTACTGACAACAAAGAGGTAAACATTTGTTTTCCTGTTTTGAGTTGTTTTCGTTTTTTTTTTTTTACAGTTAAGCTCTCCATCTCCCAGCAACATTCATCACTGTACTTGAGCAATTGGCAGGCGTAGCAAACCTCCCACCCACACTGCATCGCCGCCCACCCTCCCAGCATGCCGCAGGCCACTTACCACAGCCCTCTTAACCCTAATGGAGTAAAAAAAAAAAAAAAAAAAGGGGGGGGGGGGTTGGTTGAGTGAGCAGCACTTATCGACAGGAAAAAAAATTGCTTAAGACAGAAAGAAACACAGTTTAGACTCAGCAGTGATCACTCACAGTTACATAGCGGTGAATCCTACTCCTCCCTGTTTGTGGTCATGTTCTGGTCCAGGGCTCCTTCAAAATACAAACAAACAACAACAGAAAAAGAAAAAAGATTCTTGATCTTGAAGTCAAGGTCATTTCTGCAGGGGTCAAAACAATTTCTTCCGCATATTTTCTTAATGTCCGTTTTTTGCACCTCCGTCACCGATTGTTTGTTTCAGTGTTGCTATGGTTAAGGAAGGGCTCTCCACAAGCACACACCGATGGGTACAGGTACAGACCAACTCCTGTCTCACGCACGTCATCACAAGCAGGGAAGCGGAAGAGCAAAAAACACGGACGACGAGAATGTGAACAACCGTGCATTAGTGATGGACCGATGTCGCATTACAGCCTTTTTTGCTTCGTCCTTCTTCTTAAAAAACAATTCACGCTTTTTGGGGGGGTTATTCCTCAATGCCCAACAAGTCCTCCAACCTAAATGAACATACGGGTGGTTTGTCCTGACCCCCGGATACAACCTGTAGGAGCGTACCGGTGCACCAGCCCACCTAACGTGGACTTTGTCAGTCTTCCTACTACGTCACCTGACTTACTCCTTCGCTCCCATCATAATCACTACGGCCGCTAGAGGTCGCCTAAGAATAAAAACGCAGCTATGGGTCGTAATACGCTGCTTTGGGGTCATTGTCTACAGGAGGGGACGGTCTCTCAATGCCACAATGTGGGCACAACCTTTTGGACATAGCTCCGGTTCATGTGAACATGTCATCGGAAGCGTGAGGGTCGAATACGAAAGGAAGAAAAACGACGCGACCTCAGTGAAGCTTTTCACATTTCCTGTATGTGTGGAAGACACCTGAAAGAGCGCCACCTACATTAAACTCCAACTGCACAGAAAATCCAAGAGAGAAATTTCTCAGTTCTGTTTAGACTTTGTGATTCACAACCTATATCTGGGAAATGCAGCACAGAAGCACCACTGCAATAGGTAATGACCAAAAAAAGATAGAAACTTTTTTTTTTCATTTCATTTCGTTTTTAAGCATAAAGTATCAAAAAACACACCTGTTGTGGACCCGGAAAAAACAAAAAAAAAACAATAAGAAAGACATTATATAATAATATATAATAATAATATTTAATTCTACATTATACAGGTTTAGGGGTTTAACAACAAACCTATTATTTAAGAACTCATAATTAAAAGAAAAACAAACAACGTTGGCAATGCTATTTGCTGACGCCTTAGCATTTATCTTAAATCCCGGATATTATAACACAGGTTTGGTATTGTAAATAACCAGGATATTGGTAAAGTTTAGGTTCAACTGGTTTTTTTCCTTTATTGACAGCCAAAAACCTGAACAGAACTTTGACTGCAGTTACACAGTAAACACGTAAATGTCCCCTTTTCCGTCAGGTGTAACGCTCTGCTACGCTGTAGAAGCACTTCCAGCGACAGAATACCTGAGAAGTACCTCAGGTTAGTCCATAGAAATAAGGTCATTTTAAATCAAAATGGAAAATGTCCAGCATCAGTTGATGTCAGTGGTGGGTCTGTAAAGTGCATCGGGACAAAAATCTAATCTTGCACTTTGATAATAGATGAGGAACATTTTTCAGGTTATTATCAATATTTGATCCATGAAGAAGTTCCTCAGTCGGCCTCTGTTTGGAGTGAAGATGTCGTGTCACGTCCGCACTGACTCTGCGAAGTGCCTTTAACCCGGATCTGTCCTGCTCAGCAGGGCAGACGGTCCGACTGAAGACAAGCCGCGCAGCTCTCGATGCATTATGTAGTGTTTGTCTCTCTGAGGACTTCTGTCCTGTGCAAGCAAAGGAGGAAGAACCAACACTGAGCTGCACAGCTGGCTTTTACTGATTCAGTCTGTGGTCTTGCGTCTCTTTCAGCTGGTGGACACCTGTGGGTGTGTGTGTGTAAGGTTAGAACTGACCTTTTTCAGACTTCTAAAAGACATTTAACTTCCAATATTATGCTCTTGCTGTGAGATACAACACACAACACTAACCCTGAAAAGAAAGAAACTGCATCTGAGTGGTGGGAAGAACAGTTTGCGGCTATCCTCAAGCAGTCCACCCTCAGCCTCCACTGCTGACTACGTTCCTCCTCTACATGGTTGTTTATTTTTTGATGCTGTAGCGTTTGGTCTCGGTCTGAATTGTGTCCCCCCGCTGGCTGTGTGGCGTTAACAGTTTTCACTGATTTAGACGTTGAATTCTGTTGTTTTCCGATTAATTTATTTCTTTAAGGGTACTGGTTTCCTAAAACCTTGTCAGTTGATCACCCTGAAGAATAAGACCCAATCAAATGATTCACAAACTCTGTTAATCAGCGGGAAAACAAATATTATATATAGATATTTAGAGTCGGTGCATGGGTAAAGATTTCCACATTGGAAAAGTCATCAGCTTGGAGCTGTTGGTGTATGAATAAGTGACAGCTAACAAGTTTTTGCACCCGCACTTTGTTCCATTCTGTATTTACTTAGCCAGACATATGAAATACAGTCAGGAACAGACGTACAAAAGACATCGCTGCGTTTAGTGTAGAAAACAAGAAAGAGTAATTAGTTACAGGAAAAATGGCCTGAATTTGAAAATAGAAGCCACCAGTTCTCTCAACCTCGGTCTCGTTCTCAGTTTCATTATCAGTTTGATTAAGCTGATGTATCTTGGTCACTTGGAGGTAGAAAAACTCCACAAGCAGCCCAAAGTGAACTTTGAGCTTTGTGATTGGATATTTCTTACTGAAATGCACCCTGGGAGTTGTAGTTGACCTAATTTCTTTCCATTTTCATGGCCACAGGTAACACAGTTCTGAAAATGGAGTAAAAATGAACCGGACTTTTCCTTCCAGATCACCGGATGCTCGAAATATCTTCTCTTCCATCACAAATCAGTGAAATTTGGAGGGAGTTTCCTGTTTTCTGTCGAATCACAGCATTGAGAGAAGCAGTACGTCGCTTTGAGAAATTTAAAATTATTATTTCTTGCGTCTGTCTTCTCTCCACTTTTATTGCTTCCTTTCTGTCCTCCAACCATCGCCGACTCAGTCTCACTCCTTCTCCACCTTCCTCACCCTCTCTCACACTCCATCAGCTTCTTTCTAACATTTTCTTTCTCCCACTACCTGTCGTTGTCTCCTTCCATTTCCTTCACCTCCCTGTCTTTTCCTTTTTCCAGACATTCATCCAATCCGCTGCCAAGTTTCCTCCTGTTCCCTTTTCCTCTACCACCTCTCCGCCTTCATTTTTATATTCGTCCCCTCCTTCCTCCAGCTTCCTCTCATCGTGTCCCTCTTTCTATCGCTACATTTTTCTGTGGCCTTTTATATTTTTTCCTTTATTTTTTTTTTTACCCACTCATCTTCCTCCTCTCTATCTATTTCTTCCTACCCCCCCTTCCTCTGTCCTCATTTCTCTTCATTATCCCTCTCTCTTTGTGTCTACCATTGAACCCCCCTCATCCTTTCCTTCAGCCACCCAACCGCAAGACAAATGGACAAATGCCTCGTTGGTGATATATAGCCTGCTTCCTCCCCCTCCATCCTTCATCGCCTGAGGGGAGGAGGTGGGGGAGGTCTCCATCTAAATATACAGGATAAGGCTGGAAAAGTAGCCAGAGCCAATGTAGAATGTACGTGTGACATTATTGGCTCCTTGTCTCTCCATTAGTGTTGAGATTTTCGGTGACAACATATTCTGCTGTCGTTTGTGTCGGAGGATTTTGTGCCATCGTCTCTGGATTCACTGTCCTTGAGTAAATCATTCATTCATTTGCTTGAACTGCTTAAAATAACCTCTCAAGCTTCCCGGTCTTGCATGACACATCTGGGTTTAAAATAAAAATAATCACTCAAAATTCCCAGTTATTTGGACATTTAGTTCTCAGTTAATTATTTATGTAACTGAGTTATTCTTATTTAAATAGTGTATCTCTGATTTTGCGCAGAAGAAAAACAAAAACCAGTTTCTCATTTCTAGCCCACAACTGCTGATTTTTTTTTTTTTTTCCCAAAATGTCAACCGTCGATTTTGTCAGTTTTAGCTAGCTAGCTAATTAGCGCTAACTCGGTGAGTCTGTTTAAAACTCCTGTCTCGAGCTGGCTGTCTAATGTTTCTAGCTAACTTGTTTTACAACCATAAGAATGGATCATAAATATGAACACGCAGACTAAAACCATTCTAAATCTATTCCTTACGTGTTGGTTTTGGAAAGGAAATAAAAAAGCACCACCTTCCAAACTCTTTGTGCACCACATATCACTCTGTTTACGGCCCCATGCGTGGCTGGATTTTCCTCTTGAGGGGCCCCAGGGCAGAAATTTGTTGTTATTTCCCCGGGCACCCAGGAAAGAACCAATACTCAGGAGCTGAAATGATTATTAGTTACTATTACTATTAGTCAACTGACAGAAAAATTAATTGGCAACAATTTTAATCATTTAAGTCATTTTTAAGCAAAAATGTCAAAAGCTTCTCCAATGTGAATACTTCTTAGCTTTCCCTAGTTGTTTATGTTCGTAAACTGAACATCGTTGGGTTTTTGACTGTTGGTTCTGCAACAAAAATAGTTATTTGAATATATTTAAGTTGGGCTTCAGGGAATAATGATGGAACATGAACATACATAATCAAATGATGTAGACTTTGGCGGCCCCCGGGCAGTTGCGCGCTTCTCCCGGTCAGAAATGTAGCCCTGGCCCCATGCACACCGTATCGGCATGAGGAGGAATCCAGGGGGGGTTGTTAGACTGGCCGCGCCAAGTTAAGGTTGCAATTTTATAGCTGACTAACAGTCAGAGGTTTATTTAAGAAAATCACTTCTTCAGTTAATTGAATATCTGTTGAACTGTTGAATTGTTATCAAAGAATAAAACGTACCGAAAAATTATTATTATCATAACATCACAGTAACATATCCCAGCAACACTTATTCTGCCTAGGTCCATTCAATGGCACTGATCAACAAAAAATTGAACTGATGGTTAAATTACTTAATATTAAGTCATCGGTTAATTATTAAATAAAGAAACTGTAGGTTGGTGGATAGATGGATGGGGAGGTAGAGGTGGATTGATGGATGATGAATGAAGAAATGGGCCGATTGATGGTAAATAAAGTTTGTGGTGGTTGGAGAAATATGTGAAAAAAATATTGAACTAGATGGATAAACTGGTTGGTGGATGGATGGATGTATGGGTTGATGGACTGGTGGGAGAAGAAAAGTGATAGTCAAGGATGGATGGAAGACAAATTAATTAAGTGATACCTGGATGGGTGGATGGATGGAAGATTGATTGATACCACATGCAAAATGCAAAGATACAGTAGATGGGTATACGGAGGATGGTTGGCGAAGGCTGAAAGATAGAGGGATAAATGAATGCAGTGATGGATGGATGATGACATTCTGGATCAATGCAAATAGTAAAATATCAGCAGATAATTAAATGTCAAGAAATGAATGGGCTCTCTCTGTATCTGTCAGAGGTGAACGTGTCGGCGGCGTTGGAGGATCTTTTGTCTCCTTGATTCTTTTGTCTTCAGGCTGAATGAGTTCACTCTGAAAATGTCACCGGCTGTTTGATTCCACTTCATCACCAGCTGCCTTTTCACTGTGTGTATTTGTTCTCCGAAAGCCTGTTTGTTTGTTTATGTGTTTGACTTTTTAGCTTCTACGTGTTTCATGCAAATTATACTTCTTTACACTGTTGTATGGACGCTCACTCATCTGCTCAAAAACACTCCAGAAGTTATTTTGTGTTGAAGTTTTACTTCTTGTGCAGCTGCCTCATCCACTTCGCTTCAGTCAGTGTTTTGCTATATTTTTCTTACGTTTTGCCTTTTGAGAACTGCCAAAAACCATGTCTCAGGATGTTTCTCTTAGCGATGCGGTACAAATGAAGACGTAGGTTTGTCGTGTTTTGATCGGTTTTTATTCCGGATCTAGAGCAAAATGGCAGGTCACTCTTTGATTTTTTGAAGGCAATGACTCCATAATCTGATGCTTAGGTTGATGTTTTAGTTTGCTGAAACATTTCGAGGTTCGTCTGTGGTTGCTGGAAATATCTGGATAAGAGATGTACACCAAATGCAAAGTAGCCTGCATCATCAACACTTATCATTTGCACATTACATGAAAGAAACAATATTTTAAATCAGACTGTATTTGAAATAAGCTGATTACATTGTTTAATAGAGCTGCTCCATTTAAAGTCCACGGTAGAGAGATTATAGCCTGATTGATGACGCCTCCTCCGTTTTAAAGTGCAAAAATGTCAACCACATACATCATCTTTCCGTTCGTCTCTGTGGCGCTCTCCATCTGCAGACTTTGCCAAAGTACAGTGCTTTGCAATGGGTCTTTATACCTAAACAACAAAACAGTTCATTTGTCTTCTGAGTTACCCATATAATATAAACCTACGTATATACAGTTAGGGAAAGCTTGCCTTTAGGGTTAAAGTAAACCACTTGTTGACTGCTGTAAACTGTGGTGCCAAAGAGTATGTCGCCACAAAGAGAGTTAAATTTGTAAATACATCTTTTCACTCACACTGTTTCAGCCCTCCAACAGGAGGACCTTGAAAACTGTGGTTTTCTTGCCCCCAAAACTGAGCTTATCCAAAACCACTTTCCAGAGTGTCCATATCTTCAAATGCAGGCTTGATGAAAGAAAGAAAGACGAATGTTGTCTTTGCCCAAACATCCTGAAGAGGTTTTGAAGCGATATAGAAATGTCACACTAGTACGACAAATGGTCAAAAAGAGACACATACTGACCAAAAAGAGACGCAGAACAATCAAAAAAGGGGCGAAAAAACAACCACAACGAAACACAAAATGACTTAAAGAAGAGACAGATGACATCTTTCGATCTCGCTCCGATGTATGAGGGGGGGCCTCTCATGGGCCGTGCACGGGGGCCCGTTGTCTTATAATCCGTACATGCCTTAATGCAACTTCTGTCAGTTGCCGTTTGAAATGTTGCATTAAAGCTGTTTTGCCGTTGCCCTGAAAATGTGTTTACCTGTTAAGTCACTGCTTTACAGTCACTTCAGTCTGTGACCATTTTAGTTGGGAGTCAGAGCAGAAAAGAGAAATCAGACAAAGGTGAAACGATGCACAGTCATTTCAAAGACAAATAACCAGCTCTGTTCATCAGGGTATTCAAGCTCCAGTCTGAGCCTGAATTTAACCAAGATAAGCTGCTAAAATGACTCCTCCATGTTACCTTAATATGGCTCTAATCCAACAATTAGTACAAAGATAAGCAGTGAATTTGAAGCATGATCAGGTAAAAGAACTCACGAGTAAATACCTGATAAATAAATAAGCCTTATTTAAAAGCCTTGTACTTATCTTGTGTAAATGAATCCCTCATTTGTTTTTTCAGGGACTCCTCAGATTGGCTCTGAATGGTTTTTTTTTACCGTCTAACAGCCTGAACAGCGGCTGAGCTTTGGGACTCCGCGCCGTATCGATTTCTTTGTTTGTCATCTGAACAGATGGCTGAGCGACCGCTCCGTACTGCAGCAGCTAATTGCACCATTAATTACATAATATTCAACACGCTGCTTCCACTGTAGTTTCAGCTGCAACCGGCAAACCTGCCCCTGCATCTCTGCCTCGGTTTCCCTTTTCCTCTCGATCACACCATTTCTACTGGACGTCAGAATCACGTTACCTACGAACCAGAAATTTCCATCAAAGCAGCTTCATTTTGTTTGTTACTGAGTCCCAGAAGTCTAATTATCTAAAACTGCCTGTGTGGTCAGATAAGTTGAACCCTTTTCTATGGAAATGAACTAGAATCAAGTGTCATTTTCTTAATTCCAGTGCCTTATTGCGTCTTTGCTCAAAACACACTGGTTAATACAGGGTGAAACAATCTCGTTGCACTGGCGGATGTTTTTTGCACTTGCTTTAAAGGGTAAGTCCTAATAGGTTTAACACTATTAAGCCTGTAAAAACAATTGAATAATGTTTCTTTGTGGCTCTGGATCAGCTTGGTTGAGTTAAAGACAGGGTTACGTCAGCCTGGCCTTGTATTACGGGTAAAGTAGGAACCAGTGTTTGTGAAGTTTGATCTGACTCAAAGCCAGGGTGTCTCTGCCCGAGCTGCTACGAGTCTCTCACATGTCCCCTATCTTTTTAAAAGTGCAATGCTAAATTGTTAAGCCCTAAAAATAAAGATTTCTCACTGTGTTACAGTGCTCATGAATATTTAAGTCTGGACAGTTTCTCAAAGAATGCCTTTAAATGAGATGCAAAATCCAGGAACAGATGCATTACAACTAACAAACTTTACAATTCTATTGACAGTTACAAGGCAAACCTCTATTTTAATTGTTCAACAGTAAAATCATATACTGTGCAGTTTTCTCTTCAAATGATAAGAAAACACTATCCACATCTCAATGAATCCCACAGGCTCTGTTATCTGTTATTAAGGTTTCAATAAAGTAAAAATAAGAAGAAAGAAAAAATCTTTGTGGTGAAATTTGCATGGAGGTCCAACACACCAGATTTAATTTTTTAATTCAGGGCAATAACTTTTCTAAAGGAAGTGAACATGAGGAAAAGACACCAGGTTGAGACTAAACAGAGACATAGTGTAAAACAAAGTGAGAGAGACTCCAACAATGGGAGTAAAATCAGTGTGGGCAGAGTGAGACAGACGGAGAGAAGAGCACATGAATAAACACCAGCACAGTTTTCATTCAGTTCTTTTCACTCTGGTTTTAACGCAAGCAGCCGGTCTCTGAGTATAAGGTGCACGTGGCACAAATCCACGTTCAAACCAGAAGCTGAAGGGTCTGATGGGAAGAAAGTCTTCTTCGCGTTAGACGGCTTCATCGTCGTTCATCGAGTACACGAATTAAAAACCCAGGGGCTATTGATCTGGTGCGCGCTAACCACCGCAGGAAGGAGAAGGAGGCGGGGACTTGGTGGCCTTGACTCACATCAGAGGGCTGCTGGTGTCCAGCCGCAGTCCGTCCAACGTTCCAGCCAGTTCCAGCCTTCCAACGGCTTTTTAGCCATACTCGCTCCTTACGATGTTCATAATTTTTGTTCCAGACTGGTGTGGGCTCGACTGGAAGTGAGGTGAATGTGTGCACGCTCGCATTCCCTGTCTTTACCTTTTCATCTTCTGAATGCAGCAATGAAAGAGTAATGAGATCTTCGGTCTTATATTTCCTCCTCTTTCACCCAGCCGCTCCGCTGTCACAGCGATAACTTTCCTTGTCTTAAATCACATGTTCACATGTAAACCATGTTATGCCAACGCTGTCTCCTGAAAGTGACAGTTATGTACGATTAATTTGCAGCAGCAAATGAATTTTGAGGGTTTCTGAAGGATACTCTATGTATCAGTTCAATGTTCAGAGACAACGTATTTGTTTTCCGCCAAAATATCTGATCTTGCAGCAGAATGTCCACCTGTAGTGACCCCAGCGTTATTAAACTGGTTTTGTTTATCACGGCGTTTGGTTGAGGTTAGTGAAAGATCCTGGTCTGGTTCACAGTAACTTGTTTATTTACATTTAACCCAAACCACCGTCTTTCCCGAACCTTAACCAAAGGGCTTTTGTTGCCTAAACCGCAGACGGGACTGTTGGATGTGAACCCCAGGCTTTGATGTCATAACCATGTGCTGGGTGCACCCGCCGTCCGCCCCGACCAACCCCTGGTGGCTCTGCCGCCGTTAATAAATAAATGTTGTGCTTCATTCATTCAAAACAGACGTTGCCTCTGAATGTAATCCGGTCAGCGATTACGTTTTCACCACAATGTCATTTGGAAACAGACAGGGTTGTTTCTGCATATACACGACACGGCTAAGTGCATTCTGCAGGGGAAATCTAGCTGGAGAATCAGGTTTCTCTAATCCCCCACCCCAATTACATAAACAGGGTTTTCTCACATTTTATATTTAATTGCTCCGGTGAAAGCCAACTTTAACCCCGTTACCTACGAGCTGGAAAACACACCGATGGTTAATGGACATTTCAGCCGCTCATTCTTTGCGTTTAATTGCTCTTTAGATGTGTTGTTTTTGTAAAAATCACAACGGAACCACAGAATCACTGCAAAAACATGGAAACAAAAGCAAATGCAAGCATCCACTCCCCTGCGTACCCCCAAGAGGACTCCTCCCTCCACCACAGAGTAAAAACAGACGCATTACCAAATGAACAAAACGCCAAAAGGCATAACAAAGAGTCAGCGGAACAAACAAACGACCCAACCGATAAGCAGTCCAGCCAGTCCACGACTGCCTATGTCAGATAATAATTTAATTTAGTTACAAACAGCCGTTCTAACCATAACTGAATTTAAGGCTATTACTCATGTTCATACTCAGGAGTGCTGTCTCGCCCAAACACTGAATCACGTACACCAAAATGACAACCGAATGGTATGTGAAGAAATGGTGTCACAGTTGATCTGTCATGATCTCCAACCTGCAGGAAGTCAGTGCTATAATAAACCACCGTAAGTATTATTCAAA
This sequence comes from Xiphias gladius, assembly GCF_016859285.1. Taxonomy (NCBI): domain Eukaryota; kingdom Metazoa; phylum Chordata; class Actinopteri; order Istiophoriformes; family Xiphiidae; genus Xiphias; species Xiphias gladius. Next base: position 2,775,075 of record NC_053422.1, read on the forward strand.
TATAAAATATGCAAGTTAAAATTAGCCTCCTCAATGTCACATAGTTCCACCGAAGCTCCCTTAGCATCCGAGGCGGTTCAGTCACTTTTACAGAGGAAAAATTAAATGCAGTCATGTATCCCTCCTCTGCCTTCTAGCCCGTGCTGAGGGAATAATTTATCACCGCTAAGTCGCATGAATAAATGATGTCGTCACTGCCTGGCAGATCTGAGAGCGAGGCGCGGCGTTAGCAGCTCATCATTAATTCATTTACCAGCGTCTCCAAAATTTATTTTCCGTCTTTGGTGACTTTTGCATCACGAATGTGTCATTTTGTTCAGCGGACCGCAGCATTTTAGTCAGGATAAGCAAAATGAGAAATGTCTGTCCACTTTGTTTACTGCGTCCATGTACGTGTCAACTTTAACTGTGACCAAAGAAAAAAGTGAGTGCAGTGCAGTTCAGTCCCAATGTGGCGTGAGGGAGTGACCAAAGTTTCCGAAACCAAAATTGCCCCTGCTGTACCTTCTGTCTCGGACTCTTTTTAAGTCGAACTGGACCCGATTACAAATGTCACATGACTCTGAGGTCAGTTCCGGTAACCATCTGGTTCTACTACGCTTAAAGATTGTGACTGAAGATAGAATAGAAGGTAGAATAGTTTTGACCATGTATATCAGTGAGGGTGGGCTAAATAACAGAAGCGCCTCTCTGTGTAATTCCATGCAGCTCAACGGCAGCACAAACTACAGCAGAGCCCCCAAAAATGCAGTTGAATCAACACCTCCAGGAACCAAATTCAGTGAGCACTGAACATTTTAACCTTCACGAAGGAGGATCTTTGCAGGACTGTTGTATCAGGCCGCATTAGCTTTAGCTCGCCTTGACAGAGTAGATGGGCGGAAAGAATTTTCTTATTAAGTTACATCAGAAAATAATCCGACCCGAGCCCGAAGCTTGACACGGCAAACTTGTCCGGACTCGTCGGGTTTGCTGTTTGTCAGAAACAGCCTCCAGGTGGCCCAAACGATTATGCACTGGGAAATCTGGTGTAATCCAAGACATTTTCTGGTGGTATTTTCAACAAAACAGACGGAAATGCTGTCATCTTGTTTTTAGGGACTTGGATTTTATGTGATATCTGCATCTATATAGGCCTTTCTCTGCATTCAGCCTGTATTTAAAGCCAAAATGTGTAAAATTAGATAATTACTGACTTTGCTCGGGGGGGGGGGCAGCAAGGCTGTCCCCAACCCCGATGGATCTGACCCGGGTGCGGTGAATGGGCTGAAAGCAACAAATACTGCACCAAGTTTGACTGGGATTGTCTCACTTTTCTACACGCAGAAACTGTTGTCATCAGAATAATTTGGGAGACTCGATAATCACATAAAACTCTACACATAGCAGCTATAAAACCCCAGTATGTGCGCTTGTGATCGTTAGCAGTGGCAACAGCAAAAGCACAAACATGTCCGCCAACCAATAATTAAATAATTCAACAGAGTTCTGGCTCAGATCTGAGTTTGGGCCTCTGCATCCATTTATTCTTTCTCATATCAGATAATGTTTTCAAGGCGTAAAGTCTAAATTACAACGATTATTAGGACTAAGAAATAAAATATCTGCTGTGTGTTGCCCAAAACGACAGATGTGTTTCGAAACAGGAAATTAAAAATGATGAAATGAATACGAGTGGGACCTCTGCTGTTTTGTAGCAGTCAGATTGAAAGAAGTGAAACAGTCGTGTATCATTGTAGCAGAATATTTTCATTTAACTAAGCAGCCGCATACAAACAATGAACACATACAGGAGATAAAAATAAATAAAAATCACATCACATGAAATCATATTAAATTTAACAGCAAGTCAAAATTTAGTAACAAACATAAAAATAGCATTGTGGCATTAATGATGCTGTAATATTTGTAGTCCTGTATCGTGTAAACCGCAGTAGTCCGTCCCTGGTGGAGTCATGCTAACCTGGTGTGAAAACAGCTCCTGTCAGGGATCCATCTTGGGTCATTTGTCCTAGTCACAGTATTGATTTTTCCATTCACGTCCAGCCGAGTGTCCCCAGGGTCAGCTCATCAAGCACGGGGTGAAAGGCCCGCTGGGGGCAGAGTGTGTGTGTGTGTGTGTGACTGACCTCTGGTTTTTAACATCTGTCCTTGAAAATTGGTTAAAGGGGACAGGAGCATTTTACCTGTGATTTATCTCGGGTAACTGATTCTTTCTCTGCGCATAAGAAGTTTCCGTTTTGGACAAGCTTCATTTCGATCTTCGATTGGGGCAGGAACCCAAAACCTGGACCAAGTTCTTGAAACGGAGGCAAAGTTTCCTGGAGTCAGGATGAATCCAGACTTGCACGTTGACCGTTGCGACCACTGCCACTCAACAGATTGTTAACACGGGATGAATGTTCACTCTGCGGGGTGAAAACCTCGCATCTCCACGGCGCTTTCAGGAGTGAGAAAAGGCAGCTTTAGGGTTGATGACCCATGAGCTTAGGAAAGAATTCAATGAACCCAGAGGATAGGGAATTTTCCTAAAGGACCATGCTGGTGTTTTTTCACTACTGTCTTGGTATCCAAAGCCTGATGTATCTTATTCCCCTGAGCCGCAGAGCTCCATTGTTGTCCAAAAAACTACCAAAAACACATCAGTGAGCCACACCGTCGCACTGGGTGACATGTTCCTTCATCACCATGAACACACACACACACACACACCGTCCTGCTGCCCTAAATTCTCACTACAGCACCAAATGTGGATTAATCCGCCACTGAAAATAGTCCCGAATAAATGCTCTATTTCCTCCTGGTTGTTTACTCAAAACTACAGTGACCTGCTGTTGTAGGAAATTACAACCAGATAATTAAAAAAAAAAAAAAAAAAATCTGTATGCAGTTTCTGTGAGGAGTTTATAAAAGTTTTGTGTGTTTAAAACCAGTGGGGTTGGAGCTGAAGTGTTGAGAGACGGGCTAACATGTTGTTGGTTTTGTTTTGGTTTTGGTTTTTTTTTCATGAGATGTGACAATGCAAAATATACAGAATACGGCCAACTTCATCCTTTAGAGCTAAAAAAGAACATCAGCAGAAATGTAGAAACGAGTTTTTACGTGACATCAGTCATATGTTTGTTTGGGTTTTTTAAAAAAAGGTCATTTAAAAGAAGGCAACAGCAACATTGCATATGGGTTCTAGTATGTGTCGCTCCACACTGGCTGTAATTCCTGTAATGGACCTGTCATCTTCCAAACTGAAATCTCACACACTTTTCCTTCTCTCCTTCCCTCGAACACATTTCCCTCGCCCGTCGTAAACATGTTACACTGACAGACCCCCGTTCGCCTTCCCGAGCTGCTCCCATCCCCGTCCGCGGCCGCGAAGCTCGGAAACAACTTCCAATTAACCGGATAGGATCAGCGCGCCGTCCTGCCCGGCCCTGATAACATTATCCCACATCACGCACCGCTGCCAGCGCCTGGATTATGAAATTTAAAAAAAGGAAGAAGAAGAAGAAGAAAGGGGCGGTGGAGGAAGGAAGGAAAATGGTTGGGTGCTGGGGGATGGGAAACGGGGGGGGGGGGGAGCCCTTGGGTGCTGTTGTCAGTGATTGTATGGTGTATTTGGCGCTCTGTGAAAGGAAGGGTTATGTAAGGTTTTAAAGCCCCTCCGCTGTCACCGGAATGGAGAGGTTCAGTATGCCGGAGAGCTGCTCCAGTTTCCAGTCCAACGCTAACCGCCCACTGACGAGCTCTTACATAACGAGCCGCCGTCCAGGCCTCGGGTTTCTGATGAGGACGTGGATGGAGGCAGGTAGTGACGCTCCTCCGTTTCACATGGTAACAGCTTGACGAACTACTCCTGGCTTTCTCAGATGAAGGACTTTCGGAGATGATGTTCCCTTTCTGTTGCGCTGGGCAGGCTGAGGGCTGATGGGAGAGATGGCAGGGGAGCAGGGATATTACAGCAGAGACTGTTTGAATCTGTCACCCTCGTTTCTTATGAACCTTCCTTTTTTTTTTTTAAATGATGGATAAATGTCATCAGTGAAGGCGAAAATGTCCCTGTTGGCTCACAGCAAACAACAAGTCAAGAAACTTGATTCACAGTTAAACAATTAGTTCACAAGACAAGAAGAAAGAAAAAGATTTTGAGGCCACAAAAAATTAAATTGCAAGAAAAGGTGGAATTTGAATTTGCTGAAGATGCTCAGTAATTAAACACATATATATCTTGTCAGTCCATAGTAAAATAAAATGCACATACATCCATAAAATTTAAAAAAAATAACTTTCCAATAATTTTGATAAGACATTTGAAATATTATGTGATTATCAAGTACAAATGTGCTTTTTCCAATTTCCAGATAAAAGAATTTTATAATTTTCTCAATTTGGAGCAGAAATTGATCAAATTTCTACACTGTTTGTATTTGACCCAAACAACATCCGTTGCAGGCTAAAGTTCAAATGTTAATTGCTCAGTCCTCCCTTTTTGTACTTGTTTTTTAATGGTAATATGGAGTCTCACTTGTTGGGTGTTGGTATAAGAGAGTCGCACATGTGAGTCCACATACGGTCATTAGATTGTGTGCAGTACATTTTGACACGTTCCCTCTAGTTGGGCTTTTTTAGAAACCAGAACTGAAAGAAGCAACAATAAGCTGACTGCAAGTGTGCAACAGAGAAGAAGCCATTGGTTAAAGTCATTATACAGGTAGATGTAGATGTGGATAGGACGTGTGTTTAGTGAGCGTGTTGCGGGGGAAGTAGTGTGTAAGCTGCATTGGAAATGGAGAGGGGAAAAGAAGAACCGGACATAAAGCAGCAATAAAAAGAGACAATTAGTAACAGAGAGAGGTCATTGAGCGAGAGACCGACCCAAAGAAAGATACCAGTGATAAAGAGATAGAAGTGTCACGCAGAGGAAAAAGAGAAGCTGCTGGTAGAAGCAGAAATATAGAAACCAAGGTTATAGCCCAGGAGAAAAGCGGGAGAAACAAGTGATGTCTCCAGCATTTACTGTTAAAACCCCTTAATGAGGATTTTAGTGGGGTAGAGGAGGGAAGGTGGTGAGCAGTTCTTCTTCTGCTCATTCAAACTAAACTGGAAACATAAAACGCATCGCTTCCTCTGCTTGAGGGGGAAACTGCCAGCACATATACTGAATGTGTAGAAGAACAAATTTAACAGCGAAGGTTTCGCACAGGCTGCATCTCCGCTGAGATACAGCGATGGCAGATAACCAGATACTTATTGTCACGGATCATGACTTTCATGTCAAGGTTAGGAGCCAAATGGCCACAATACGCGTGTGTGTGTGTGTGTGTGTGTGTGTGTGTGTGTCCTTTTCTTCTACATGTCCTTCTCTCACAGCAGAACATTTCCTTTATTCCATCAACGTGTCCTTGAATCTGTTTTTTGTAACGATAAGAGAAATGTTCTGCTGCCAGATCACCCCCCCCCACACACACACACACACACACACACACACACACGAACACACACACACACACACACACACACACTTGAAGCCACAGCAGCAACATGCACTGTAACATAAAATAGCGTAAAATACAATCATGCCACTAAATGCAATTGTAAGAAAAAACCCTCCTTTCAGGTTTCCCGTGCTATTCTGCCATTCAAGCCGCAGTATGCAGCACGCTTCTCCTTCTTCAGCTGCATGAAGACAAAGACATAGTTTGAAAGAGCGGCTATAATAGATGAACGATGAGGGGCCGTGACCTCTGATCTTTCTGAGTGAATGCTGGGATGTTTACAAAGAGAAATACGTTAATATTGGAAAAGTGACACAGAGAAAGAAGGGCTGCCTCTTCTCTTCTGTAACGTTCGAGAGCATAGAAAGATTAATTGTTTTAACCTGCGATTGAACTGAAGCTCCTTGTTTGGTCTGTCAGAACAAGCCAGATTAGACATGTCATGTGTATCTCCGGAGTTTTAAATATCCGTATTAGGTATATTTAACTTTGTGGTCTTTGATTTTCATATACTTAACATAAGTTCAAAGAGCCCAATGATATTAGAGCCATTCTGGCCATGATGTGACCCAAATGAAAAAGTAAAATACATTTGAATTCCCATTTCAGGACTCTTTGGGGGGGTTTTGTTCACCAAATAAAATCTCATTGGTTTGAAATAAAGGACGCCCAGTAATTAGTTTGGCCAGCAACAGAAAAAACATCAGCTAAAAACAAAAAAGACAGATGATCGCGCGTCAACAGAGCGGCCTAACGACTCTGCAGGACACTAGAGATCTTCTGATGGTTTCTTTCTTCATCACTTCCAACATTTATTTTATCATTTTCATTTATCACACATCAAGATTTTTGTTGCTTTGCCACCAACAAAATCTGCCCACATTGTCGTCTTGCCTTCCACTGTCGCCTTGTGCAGTTTTTAATTGAAGACAGGTTTTTTCACATCTAACAAGCACTGACCAACACGTTTCTTTGCATCTGCATCAGGCCCCAAATACACAAATAGTCTTTCCATTCACAGCGCGAACATTTCATTATTGGTGCTTTAATCTCTAATATCATTCCCTCCATCCTCTCTTTACAGTGATGATTCTTCAGTATACAATCTCAAAAAATACACACCCTCATTCAGAGATGCACAAACATGTAGCCGAAACTCTCCAAAAGAGCTGACTGTGAGTGTGTGTGTGTGTGTGTGTGTGTGTGTGAGTGTGTTCATCCTCGTTTAGTAATGATTTAGTTTCTAAAGCATTTCTGTCCACTCGCCTTTTTAAGCTCAGATTAAGGACGCTTTTACGTACTCACGCATTCATGTATGCGCCCCGTTGTGTGTGCATGCAAAAACTCTTTAATGTATGCATGCACACACAGCTTACTCTCCCCACACAAGGTTAAGTGTGTAGATTTGTGTTTCTGGTGCTATGCATCAGTGTGCATCTGCGGTCCTATAAATGAAATCTTGTGTGTGGGTGTGTGTGTGTGTGTTCAGTTTGCATGGCTGTGCTTGTGTGTGTCTATGGAAATGAGGTGCTTCACCCCCTGAAGCGCTCGGTCACAGTTACAAATGGATTGTCGTCCCGCTCGGCCTCGTCTCCCCCGTTGCCTCCCAGAATAAGCCGTGCAGCTCAATCTGCCATCCCATCCCATCTCATCCCGGCTCCACTCAGCGCTGGCAAATATTGGCGTAGCGAAATGACACTGAAAGCAGGAGCGATCCGCTTCAAAATGGAAATGCCGTTCTGGTTCGCCAGGGACAATAAATGTGGAAGGTTTCATCTTGGCTGACGCTGGTGCAGTAGAACAGTTTATCAGATAGATACAGGGGCAACAGTGAGCGTATACAGGAAGACGGCACAGGGCGTCGTAGTCCACATAAACCAATGAGCAACCAGGTTCACCCAGGAGTGATGAAGGCATCAGCGGCTCCCCTAATGGCCACTGTCCCACCGTATCAAAATCAATGTACAAAACAACTTAAAATTCAAGCTTTTTCCACCGTTTATTTATCTGATTTTCTTCCCCCCTTTGTCTCCCAATTTGGAAAGTCCGAGTCTCTCTGTACTGGAGCCCTTTTCATTGCTAATTGCACTGCTGACAGCGTGGCTGCGGGCAGACGCGCCACCCCCAGGCCAACCGGAAGGACTCATTAGAGAAGCAGCAAGGGCAAGAAGCGTCACGCAGCTTCCCGCATTTGGACAAGGACAATTGTGTTCACAGGAACGCACGACCAAGGTGAAGCTACCGCTGCTGGGAAGAGATCCCATAATGAGCAGCACCAATCAGCCCCTTGATTTCATGCTCTGGTGGCTGGTTGTGTCAGGTACCAGTGAGACAATGAAATATGATCCAGGAATTCCACTGAGAACCATTATTTTCTTCTTCACCTCCTAAACTGGGAGGTAGTAACAGTAGAAGGTCCTCAGTAACGAGCAGTTGCATATTTCCATATTGGACAGGCCACCGCAGCACCTTGCTGGATGATGTCGCATTGCATTGTGGCAAAGGTTCAACTTTTATTGCCAGACCACCCTGCCTTTTTTTTTTTGTTTGTTTTTTGGATGGCAATTTCAGACTGTCAATTCGTCAGTCCACCACTGTGCTACAGACTGATATATCGCACTTCTGGATACATCTCTACGACATTTTGTACAAACATTCATGTTCCCCGGAGGATGAATCCCACCAACTTTGGTGATCTGACTTTTCCTTTTGCACCAACATGAGGCTGACATTTGTTGTATGAAGGGAAATATCCTGAAAAGCTATTGGATGGATCGCTATGATATTTAAAACAGATATTCAAGGGCACTAGAGGATACGGTCTACATCTTAAGCCATGAGCAGAACCCAGTAATACTTGAAGGGCATCTTAAAACAGCCCTTCCACACTCTTGAATTTAGTGTCAAGAGGCTGTGATGTCAAGATGCCACCATTTGATTTCCTTGCGTCGACACTCAAGCAGCAACTTCATCAAATTAATTTACCAGATCGTTACACCCTGGCGATCGTACCACGACATTCTCTCGGTGTACAACAGGTGGCAAATGACGCAACGCGGTACAAAGCAATCGGTGCGTTCCACCCTTTAAGGCCTAAGCTAATATCACTTCCTCTAATATGCTTTTGGAATAATTCTTATACAGTTAATAATAATATATTACAGACATAAAAACTACAGGACATTGAAAATATACAGTGCAATTAAGATAAATATGGTGCGCTCACAACTCAGAATTAAGGAGAGAGTAGAGCCTAAAGTGTAGTATGTTTTGGACATTGAACAAGGAACATTTGGATTTAATAAAATGGAAACTATACTCGTAACGGTGCAAATGTCCCATTTCACTTTGCCCCCACGTCCTGGACCAGGAGAAGAAACTGACTTACAGTGTGCCTGAATCCACTCTCTCCTCACATACCATAGGTTTTCCAAACCCCTCCGCACCGTAAATAGATTTCAAATTCACTGTTTTATGTTGATGTGCGTTCAGGCAGTCTTGCGGTACAACAGAATGACACACAAAGCGATTGGATTACCAGGAAGGATGGAAATGGAGGAAGTAGCTTCAGAAACTGAGACGGTTTGATAGTTGTAGAGAGGATTTCCCTCACATATGGTGCAAGTGTGTGTTTTTATCTACAACTGTACGGGGGGGGGGGGTATTAAACCTGTTTTCCTGAATCTGAATAAATGTTGGTTATGTGTGTGTTAGTGTGTGTGTGTTTCAGATGGATCTAAACAGAAAATAACCATATCGTTTCATTTGCCACGAAATATTTATGGCCAGTTACCAATAGAAGATGACTGACCCGCTGGTATTGAGTTACAGACAGATAAGCAACTCAGAGCAAACAGCCTCAGTATTGATCTACTCGCTTCCCAGAATGGGATTCCTGTCACGGGGTTAAAGAGTGTTAAGAAGATCCCATTATCTGCTGTTTTAACATTAGTGGGATCCGCTGCCTCCCTGTGTCCAATACTAGACGTATTGGAGATCTATCGTTGTATTTAGTGTCTCTATTGCTGTATTGGAGACTAAATTGTAAACCCAACACGTCCGTATAGCAAGAAAGCTGACGAGTGTTTACAACAGCAATGAAGCAATTTCCAGACATGATCTAAGTCGAATTACTGTTGTGTTATACCAGTGACAGAAAAAAAAGCCTGATATTTATTTAAAAGAAAGTTTTCAGTGGTTCAGTTGGGTATTAAATTATTTCAAATTTCGTCCCTCTCAGGTTCATCAGAGAGTCACTGAAGACGCTCAGCATCACGGCAGAGGAAGGGGAAAGTGAGAACGACTGAGACACCCAGAGATCTCCGGCTTGGTGGCTACATGCTCAGCTCTCTTTGGCACTGAGAAAACCAACTGTACGAATCAGCAGGAACCATGGATTTTGTAATGAAACAAGCTTTAGGTGGTAAGTACTCTAACTGGAGCCCCTGACATGCTCTTCTCCATGTCACGTGGGAATACGTGAGGGTCAGAGTTGATTTTCTGTGTAGGACGCTCTGGAAACGGTGGGGTGTTCTGGGACCTTTATTTATCCAGGGAATCGTTGCTCACAGAGACTCACAGAGTTACACATATCCAGGCCGTGGAGGCTGTCCAGTGCGTCCGCAGTCCCGTCTTTTCTCCTCTTTTGTACGTGAGAATACAGAACGGCCTTTTTCTGCTGTGCTTTTCCATCTCACTCATGTTCTCCAGCAGCGTTGCTACATCTGGTGAATGAGAAGAGAGCCTCATTTATCTACAGCACAAGAGTAGGTAGGAAGGTAGGAATTCTTGGGCAACATGTTTTCCTGACTTGTTCTAACTGTTGTTTTTAGTTTGTGAAGCTAGAAAAGGTCTTTTGAAGTGTTTGTGACTGTCTTGATTTCATGGGATCAGTTTCAGGTGAGACTGGACTAGTAAATAGTCCCAGGATAAGAACCAAATATATGACCTCCTTGGTGTATTTATTTTCTTTCTTAAATTGGTTTTAGAAAGGTGAAATGAGACAGGAACAGAGAAAGGAAATGAAGAAAATTTGCTTGCGGTGTGGAACCAGGCTTTTTGTCATAAACTGCTGCTTTGTCATAAACTCTAATGTATCTCATACATGTGGATGTGCATTTTTATACAGAAAAAAAACAATTTAGAGGATTCTCTAAACTTGGCAGCGTTTTGGGTTCTCAGAGTCTTCAGGTATTGTTTTGTTTTATTATTGCACTGGCTAAAACAATCTGACTAGTTTTTCCAAATCATTGGACTATTTCAACCAAGAATTCTTTACTGTCCGTCATAGGACAGAATCATGACGAGCACAATGCGATAACCTTTGTCAAGAAAGTTTTATTTCCTCTATAGTTCCTTACACTTGCCCCTGGTTTTCATTGGCGTCCCAGGTGGCTGAGGTTGGGCTCATTCAGTACGAGCAACATAAAAAACGCTGTGTGAATGTTCTTGTAAGTGAGGGGCCCCCAGGGGCCAGAGGTTAAATCAACCCTCTCATCTAGTTTCATCAGCTCAGTGACCATCAGCCAGAACGAAATGAGATGTACTCCTTTATAGCTCACCCTGCCCTCTCTTAGTCTCTCCCTCCTTCCTCATCCATCTCTCATCCCCCTTTTTTCATTTATTCCTCTCGGTTTTCGTTTGATCAATTTTCCCTGGTTCTCTTTGCACAACTAAATCTTTCCCTCTCTTAAATCTTCTCCTCCTTTACTTCATTTCTCTCCTGTGTTTTCTTCTCCCTTTCTACCCAGCGAGTGTGCAGAGGTTGGTAGCTTGATAGCTTGCTTGTGGTACCTTGGCACTACAGGCACATCAGCTCGTGAAGAAACTATTCAGGGCTATTTTCTGGTGTAAATGCAGAGCAAATTTTAAACATATTGCGATTAAATAATCAATGGAAAGATGCAAATGGACGTTTTAGCAGCAAATTTCCAGACTGTAAAAGCTAAGCAGGTTCGACTCATTTTATTTGTTCAGTTACTTATTAAAATGACATCTAAAAGGTACAGGAAGTTCAACTCAAAATTAAAGGATTGTTTAAAAAATGTGATTAAAATTAATTTCAAAAGTATGTGAGCATGGAACAGTTTGGGGTAAAGAAAATCTAACCTCAAAGCTCCACTTACCAGCCTTTGGATCTGTCAACCAAATTTTACAATATTCATTCAGCAAATGGAGCTGGGTCATGCGTCGTCGTCAAGCTGGACGACGAGTGGTCACCTGAACCAGCTCTATTTGCTGAATGAAAACGATGAGATGTGGTTGAAAGCCCTGAAATCGGGAAAGTAAATGTTTTAGATTGTTTTTGTCACATTTGAAAAGTAGCAAAACTTCCTCACCCGTGACAACAATCCGTTTTGTTTTTTGTACGTTCAGTATTACACTCTTCCATCTAGCCACCTCTTTTACTTTAACGTCCTGTTCACACATGTGGAGGCAGAGTACCAGGGTCGCTCCTGCCTCACGGCCCCTAAAGCTTGCAGTTGGATTTAGCGGTAAGCATGAACCTTAAGTACTCAGCTCCGATTGGACATTGTTTTTTCTTTTGCCACTTTGCTGGTGCACAACAAAGCAGTTCATTTCCCGAGTGATGCGTTGTCTCGCATTGTTTTTCTTATTAAGGGTAAGGATCTGTAGTTTAGGTTCCTATCGAGCCACTAGGGGGTGCTGCTTCTTTGCTAAGAGTAATAAGTCAGGTTTTCATCCACATTTAGCGAAAATTTTAACCAAATTTTGAGAAAATCGGCAACAGAAAAAGGGCATTAATGTACGTTTCCCTCCACCGCTGTTATGCAAGTATCAGGCGTTAATTGAGCGAGATAGCTGCTGGTGGAGCTAATCCTGTCGGGTGCCATTAAACCATTGCAGGTGAAGAGGGCGCAACAAAATGATATTACTCAGAGCTCCGGTCGAACCTCAAATGGTGGAAAAAAAATGTAGAAAAATGTCATGAATACATGACATTTCTATTTGTTTCATGTATTCATTTGAGGCATTTCACGGTCTCCTCATGGGTCCACACAGATCCGATGTTTTCGTCTGCCACTGTTTTTCACTTTGTTGCATTTTGCTTTTATCGATGTGCTGACCTTTCCACCGCAGCCGACTGTAACAAGCTTTTTGCAATATTTTGAGATTTTTTCTTTTCTTTTTTTTTAATTTTCACCTTTTTCACAGCTTTTTTTTTTTTTTCCAAATTGAAAACGTGCTTAAAAATAATTTGGATGGAATCAGACCTGTAGACACAATCAGATGTGGTTTTTTTTGGGGAGACCTGAGTTGAAATTTATATCACACTCAGTCCGAACACTGGCTGGGCTCCCTCCGTCACTTCATCTATCAATCTATCCCTCTTTCTCTCCCTCTGAGCCTGGTGTAGCCGGGGGTGGTGATACCTCCCTGCTCTCCCACCCTCCATCCCTCTCTCTTTTCTTTTGCACTCACCCTTCTTTCCCACAGGCTCATGGCAATTTACTCTCCTCCATCCATCTCCATTCAGGGCCTACTCCTTCTTCCATTTTCCATCCATCCATCCATCCTTTTCTCCTCCTTGCTGTGAGTGTTGCAGGCTGGGATCTTAACATTTATTTTCCCTTTACTTTAACTCCATCCCTCCATCCTTGCATCCCTTCATCACATAGCTTCCATTTATTTTCAGCCTAGCGTACTACCTCCACTTTTTCCTCTCCCTCCATCCCTCCTTCTTTGTGTGTTATAGCCAAAAGTAAAGCAGTTTACCCCTCTATCCCTCTTTCCAGCCCCCCCCCAGTCCATCCATCCCAGGTTGATGTGTTGTAATTTGCCTCCTGTAGAGGTGCGGTCTAGTGCTGTGACCTTTTCTCCTGGAACAGACTGGCATTTATTTCATTGGGGCACAGCTGGCCATCTACGAATATATCCCGTACAAGCAGCCACACACACGCACACACACACACACACACACACACACACACACACACACACAAATCCCAAAACACATGCACTGAGGAAACAAAGCACACAAAATACACACAAACACACACACAACACACAGATGAGGTTTCATTTGTGGTCTTAGTCCCGGGGGAGAATGAGACCATTTGGAGATGAAGAGTGCTGCAGCCAATGGGAGTGTTGTGTTAAGGTGGGTGTGTCAGGACATCAATCTAACAACAACCCTGCAGTGTTTCTCATGCATAGAAATGACTTTGGTAACAGGACCTCATTGATTTTCCACCACCCAAAAAGATTTTCACGTCAATGTTTTTTGTAACTCTTTATTTTATATGTTCACAATATTAATCAGGTAAATGTTGAGCTTCAAGGTTCTTCTTGATTCTTGCCCTTGGAAACAGCAGTTGTGAGAACAGTCTCACCACTAGGTCCGTTTAGTCGCTTGTTCTGGAGCTTTCGATCGTGTCACATGATCAGCAGATGAAAAAAGAAAAGTGCTCAGAAACATGGGAATGTGAACATTCACAACTCCATGAAAACTGGAGACTCCCCCTGCTGATGAAGATCATGTGATACGTTTGAAAGCTCTAGAACGGCTACTAAACAGACCTTTGAGGTGAGACTACATGCTCAACAAGAAAATATTCAGTCATTATTCGTTTATTGGAGACTTTATTCTACATATATGTTGACTTGCATGTTGAGCTGACCACTGGACGGCTGTGCATTGACTGAAAGACTCTGCGTTGCACCAGTAGCTAAGTGGAATTAATTAATTGGAAATGTACCAATTGATCACCGTCTTTATTTTTCCTACAACAGGACATGAGATTCTGTCCATTCAAAAGCTCAACCAATCAGAGTTGAGCTGTGCTCCCTTAATTGCCATCAAAAAAAAAAGAAGTCAAATAGCTGAGTTTGAAATGGTCAGGCCACCGAGCCAAACTGGGAGAGAAAAAGTTAGCACAGTTTTGAAAAATGATGTGGAAAATTATTTTCAGATTTTTGAGTTTCCTCAAAAAATGCAGACACTGATGATCAGATGGGTACGACAGCCTGTACGTAACCTGCAGGTAAAGCTGAAGGCAAAAATGTCCCTCAACGTTTCAGGTAGTTTATCGGTACCAGGAAATGTTTTTCCCTGCCAGTAAAACCAGTCAGTTTAGCCATTGCGTGTGTAACATTAACGTTCACCAGACGGACCGGATTCAAAGAATTTTACTGATCTATGTTTTGGCCTGGAATTCGTTTACGTATTTTGTTTTATATACTAATATACTCTGTGCTCACGGGACACATTAAAACCTAACTGGATTTATTTAAAATCTTCCACGATCAACATCATCTGCCAGTGCCTCAGATTCGGTGACAGTTGTGATATCAGAATAAAGTTGTGTCTTCTTTATCACAGCACAAACACGCACACACACTCTAATGTAATCAGACACATGCAGCGAAATACCACCGGGGCCCGGTTCTTCAAGCGTAGTTTAACTAATTCAGGCTAAAATAATCCCGTTAATTCTCATCCAGCTAATTTGGTTCTTTGAACACATTTTGAAGATTGTTTTATTAATCCTGCATGAAGTTATCTTGCACCATGAGCAGAGCTTTGAAACCGTGATCAGCATTCTCATGATTGGTTCAGTGCTGATGACGTGATCGTGGGCACATGAGGGAGGTGTGCTAGTAACCCTCCCAGCATGCACTGGGACAACAGATTCACGGACATGCAGTAAGTCTGATTTAATATTCCTGCATCGTTACTCGAGGTATTTTCTACATTGTGCTCCACAGTGTGTCCACACTTTCAAAAAAAAAAGAAAATGAGACTTCTGTGAAATTTCGAAAAAAGCAGTTTTAATTGCATGAACGATGTTCAGCAAACGGAGTTCTGCAGTTAATCGTTCAGTAAGTTTCAGAGTTCAAATGACAAAGTCTCATTTTCCCATCAAATCAAAGGCCATATGTCCTGACTCTATTGGTCTTTAAAAGTCTTTTTACTCGCAGTATCTCCAGATCTGCACTGGTTCGTCTTTAGTGTACACGCTTATTTCGTTTTATATTGGATCAAGTATAAGTACAAGCAATTTAACTGTGATAATTACATCAACCGATCAACATGGTTTTTCTCAACATCCTGCATGTTCTCATCTAAAATCATGGTCATATCAACATTCTTCCATTAGATCACTAAGGAGCTGAGCTACTTGTATATGAAAATGAGTTCATGATTGGGATTCACCCTGAAAACTCATGGTCATGGTCCAGTTAACTGTCAATAAGCTGCACTTTTGCAGGTTTGAGCTGCAAATTTTACACCAGCTTTGAAGAACCAAAAAATCCAGTCAAATCGTCAACAGTCTAATCTGGATAACTCAGTAATCACACACACACACACACACACACACACCCAAGGCAGGCCTCACTAATGTCATTAGACACCTCCTGAACGTTTCATTGGAACAGACTGAGGCATAGATTTCAGCTGCGGGCCATTGATTGTATTTACTGGTTGTTTAATTAGAAATCGGATTCATCAGAGTTTCCACGTTGTGTTAAATTAATCAGTCCAGGACAATGTGGTGGATCCATTGACCTGGGTGTGAACCTCAGCCTGAAGAAATATACTGCAGGAAGCCATTTTAGAGACACCACAACTGAGCTGTATTTAATTTTCTTCATTTAATTTTATTTAATTTTATCTTTTTCTTAATTCATGGTCTCCAGCTTATGAGTCCTAATATCTTCAGTGATCATTTCATTTAGCGGCATCAAAAGGTACGAAACTTTGTCCAACACTTCAGGTCATGACAGGAGTGATGCAGAGTGATGAAATTTTATCAAGTTAACATCTTAATATATTCCACTGACATGCTACATGTGAATCAGTTATAATACATACTTATAACGAGGTGTGTCTCTAGCGAAGCCTTATGTTTCCTAGTGTGTAACCACACTTTGTTCTGCTCTGCGTTGCATCCTAACCTGACAAACCGAATTTATTTCCACAGTTCCACTTTATTCATTAAGCCTGATATCGTGCTCATGTTAGCCCCTTTATTTGTTGGGGTGGTAGGTATTTTATTTTGTTTTGCTCCAACAGATCAGTAGAAAGTGACATATCTGTCCCATCAGCGACACTTTTAGTTGTCACGGAAGCTGTGGGACATATATGTCACTTGCTACTGATGAAGCTGAATGGTACTGGGTAGCTAGCCATGTAGGAAGAAGACATACCCATTCTTAATTGTGCCCGCAAAGCTCTGATTGGTAGACTGTTTCTCCAGCTGGCTAAGACAACCATCAATAAGCACGACACAATATGGCGCCTCAGCTGTTTAGACTCTTTTACATGTTAAATACACCAGATTTTTTTTTTGGTCTCCCGTGTGTACATTTGCTACATTTGAAATAAGCAAAGATTAAGGTTAATTTAAATTGTCAAAAAATGTCAAGGGGCTTTCCAGAGACAATTCATTTGGTCCTTTGCAACCACGATGTATGAGCGAGCAAATATAAAGTGGAAGATGTTTGTCACGTGGGTATCTGAAACTTGTTATTTACATAGGAGACGCAACATCTGAGACTCTCTACATCCCATTTCTTGTCCCAAGACAGATGCCATCAAAACATTTATTTTGTTCCCAATATGTACTTCCTTCCTTTTCTGACTGCACCAGGATATCAAACACGTGAACCTTGCCTTTTCTCATGAAGAAGCTCAAATAAAAGCTAATCTCTGAAAGATCAGCATGAACCGCTCCTGCCCAGGCGGGTGGAGCTTCCGCTTTCATTTCCTGAGCAGGCGGGATGAAGATGAGCCGGCGAGGACAGTGCAGTAACAGGAAGCCACATGCCGGTTGATTAGTTGACAGGAGACTCTGGACAGAACCACACAGTTTATGGCTCTCGAGAGCACTTCACCCAAACAAGTGGGTTTGTGAGCGAGGGTCGACCTGGTGACCATCCAGTGATGTAACCATGAGGCCGTCCAGCCGCCCAAACATCTGATCGATGTGGCAGACTTGTCAGCCGGACCGGGCGCTCATGTGACTTATGAGGGCGTAATTTGGCAATGGAGGTCATCCATTATTTAAATGCGATCCATTTTTCAAACCCCTCCACCCCGAACAAATTATCCCGCTGCACTGCTATCTATCAGCCCGGGTGAAAGGAGAGTAAATGGTCCATGGCTTGTCTCTCTGACTTCCTCTGTCTTGAGTTCTCCTCCTAACCATCCTCACTTTCTCTGTCATTCTTCAGCTCAGACCTCCTCCTGACCAATCCCAAACATGCAACATATGGATGTAAAACAAGCTGAAGGGCTGACCAAAGTCCTGTCGAGAGATGGCTTTAAAAAAGAAAAGAAAAATTTGTTGGCAAAAGAAACCCCACCCACCCACAAAAACACCATCTCCAAACAACTCCTGTGCTTGTTCATGTTCAACGTAGAGAAGCATGTTACAGCCTGAACTGGGAGTCGTACGCGGCCAAAACACTCAAAAAGACTCTTAAAAAAAAGAAGAGCTGATCACACGGCCCAGTGAGCTTTAAACAACGTCTCAGTGTGGCAGCATGGGAAACACTATTTACCTGCGGAACAGGTGGTATTTATGAGCCGAGATCAAATCACTGTGGGACATTCATTGCTTTATCTAAAGATGTACGTAAAAGCAGCTCAGTTGTGGGTTTGGCTGTATAAAAACATAATACTGGTGACG
This sequence comes from Xiphias gladius, assembly GCF_016859285.1. NCBI lineage: Eukaryota > Metazoa > Chordata > Actinopteri > Istiophoriformes > Xiphiidae > Xiphias > Xiphias gladius. The sequence continues at coordinate 2,793,220 of NC_053422.1, forward strand.
ACAAAGAGCACGAGGAGTCAGAACAGACTGCTGAGACTCAGCAGAGTAACCACACTGTCTGTCCCACTGCTGACTGAAGGTGGAGGAAGAGGAGATTTAGCTGTTCACAGTTCATTAAGGCATTTTACCGTAGACAACGATTGATACTGAGGAAGATGTTAATGTTTGCCATGATTCATCAGAAGAAACAATTCATCACATTCCAAAAGCTCTGTTTTCCTGTCTCCACCGAAAGGTGAAACCATCGTTTGCAGATTTTTACAGTCCGGAGAGCAGTTTTGAAAAGTCACTTCTTTAGGTGCAAAAACAAGAGAAAAATTTGCATTTTTCAACATAATTAATTAGAACGAAAATTAAATGATGTTGGCACCAGTTAATGTTCCTACCCCACCACCATGTTATACATTTATATGTAACATTTGTTGAAGGCTGTGGACAACAAATTCACTTTGGCTGCCAATGTCACTCTGGTTTAGTTTAATGTATTTGACAAATGAGTTTCGTTCACAGTTTCTCTCGGTTTTTTTTGTTAAAAACTCTTCCTCGATCAAACAAAAATCATTTTGCAGCCATGGAAGTTCACAGTTTTCCTCCTTTTTTTATTTCATCAGTTTCGATCAAAACAACATATAACTTCTTCCTGCATTTCTTCTTGTTCTTCTCCCTCTCTTACATTCTCTCCGTCTCTCTCTCCGTCTCCTCCCTCCCTGCTCACCAGACAGTGATAATCAGCCTTCCAGCAATGAGGACTGGGTACAAGGCCGTAGCGCTGCAGATATGGTAAAGCCCAGTTTGCACTTGTACAGATAAATATTATATAACATCTCCTAGTTCAAGAGATGCCGTCTTCGCTCTGTGGACTCGGCTAGAGATAATTTAACCTCTTACCCAGGGAGTAATTGCTCCAGCAACACCAACATGATTCACTAACAAATATTCAACCTCTTCTCCTCTTTCTATTAATGGGAAAACTAGACTGGCAAGGAAATTGCTAAAAAAAAACATTCCTGGATCTGCCCATTTAACCGGATCCGCAACAAAATGTAATGGCTTCTTCCCTGGCCCACGCACCATCCCTCCACCAAGTTTGGTACAAATCGGTTCAGTACTTTTTGCATAATCCTCCTGACAAATAAACAAACTAACAGACAAACAAACCAGTTAACAGACGCGGGGGAAAACTTAACCTCCTCGGCGGAGGTAACAAAAGACTTTGCAAAATACAGAACTTACCTCTTTGTCATTATAAATTCTTAGTTCAGCAATATAGCCACGGAAGGGTTGCTTCACCCACTTACCGTAGCGGTGGCTAGCCATAAAACGTTTTCACAGGAGCTAATACCTAGTGTCGGAATTTCTAGTGTTGGAAAGCACAAGCCCATTAACTGAAGTACTGGTACGTAAGTATTTCCGTTGGATCAAATTTTATACCTCCACTCCACTACAGTTAAGAAGTAAATCTGCTGCAGTTATCTGAATCTACAGATCAAAAGTTTGCGTACAAAACATATTATCAGCTTATAAATATATGCATTTCGTGGATTAAACTACCCAGAGATGTATAAAGTAGTTAGAATTTGGCCCGTGTTGACCAGCTACAGTGCTCCAGCAACACCGTGCTGCTTCCGTGTTACAGCATTGAAAATAACCATAATACAATTACAGATATATTGTAGAAAATGATATAATACTCTGAGAGGCCAATCTGCATAAGGGGCACTTTTGCCTTGGATGGTATATTTTCCCCATAATACTTTTTTTTATCTGTGACAAAATATTCATAACTCAGTGTTCACTGAGTGACCTAGTGAAGGCGGGACTTTTACTGGTATTAGATTATTTTTACATTGTGTTACAGCCACTTTTATATAAGTAAAGGATCTGAATACCTCTAACAGGGACACGTTTTCAAGAAAGACATATTACTGGTGAATGGATGTATGCGTAATTTTTCAAATCTGCGAGGACTAAAGACAAAATTCCATTCAGCTCTATTGTATGTGATATCTCAGAGACAGATGCCTTAAAACCTGGACAAGTTGCAACAGAATCCATCTGCATGGCGAAAGGCACATGAAAACATCTATTGGGCGCAGCATTTATACAGATTAATGCATAAATGGCTGTAGTTACTAAAAACAGCAGCAGAAAAGTCCATTTGTGATCATGATAATGTTTTGTTTTGGTCAGATGCTTCTGTAACCACTCTTTTTTTAGGTATTCAGCCTAAAATTTCTCGGTCAGAGTAAAGTTTCACTCCCACTGGTATTATCACTCCATATCTGAGACGGTTGTACACCTCATTCCTTAATCAGCTTCAACCAAATCTTCTTGATCAGTCGAGTCGTATCCACAGGGGCTCTCTGCTGCCCAGTGTTTTTCTGTTCGGGCATCTGTTAAAGCGTTCGAGGAGCCGCGCTGTAGCCATAATGCCACCGTATCTCCGCCTCTTCAAATTGAGAGCTTTCGTGCATTGAAACCCTTCTGGCACAGAGACGTGGCCCGTGGAAAGACTGAATGAAGTAATGAGCAATTGAATGCACAATAAGAGGACTGGGGCCGTTTGAGCACTTAGCCTCAAATTGCCCACCTTTGTTTGCAGAGCAAATCTGTCGGCTGGCCTCTAATGGACTGATGGAGGAGGTGGAGGGAGGAGACGGACACGAAGTAAAGGAAAGGAAAGAGGAGGAATAGACGAGTCCTCACTGCAGTGATGGTAGTGCATTAAAGTGATGGTTGTGTGGTGACAGAATCAAATGCTGGAAAGAAATTCTAAAGAAAAGTGGAGAACAGATGAAACAGAGGAGAAGAGATAAATGAATGGAGTGTGGAGGGTAAGAGAAGAGGAAGACCACCGAATCATATTAGTCCTGAAGTATCTCTTCAGTAGAGGAAAAGGGAAACAAAAACAGAGGGGGAGGGAGGAGGAACAGTAGAGGACAGACGAGCAGGACAGAGCAGGTTGATGGAAGGACGGATGGATGGATGTCAGGAGGAAGCATGAATATATAGGTATAGATACATATAAATATATGCACTGACTGAAGTCATGTATGGCCAAGCTGTGATTCACCATATGTGTACACTTGCCCTTTAGGTGTTTGCACACACACATGCACATAGTTCTAGTACATATGGTGAGTGTCTGACTGGTTTAACACAATGAAGCACCCACAACGGACAGTCTGACCTTAACCCAGCTCCCCAGTGAGTCCTGGGGACTACCGCACCCCACCACCACCACCATCTGTGTGCTAATTTGTCATCCTCAGGTTTGCTGTCACCACACAGCGCCGCAGGGCAATTAGTCCCACTGTATGAGTCTGCTGCAGAGCAACAGGACAGGTCGCCCCTGGGTTCACAAACCCAACCATGCGGTCCTTAAAGCCACCTTCCTCCAGAGCAATTTCATCGGAAATGTTTTCTTTTGGCTCCTGTGTTGGGCTTAAAGAGGCAGTAATTCAGGTTTTTATCGCCACATAATACTAAATGACCACAATATCTCTGTGTGGGTTGATAGAGCTGGTAATCAATAGCAATGACCGATCCATTCATTTTTAATAACCTTTCTGGCTCCTAAATTTCTTTTTCAGTCATGGACTGCTGTCCACACCAGACTACTTGAATTCATGTGTGTGTTTTTGTAATTGTAATCACAATCTTTATCTTTAACTGAGGGTTTTAGTTGTCTAACCCTAACTATACTTTACCATAGTGTAATTACCATAATCCCAATCTCTCCGTATCCGTAGCCCTTCTGTAGTTGACACGTGCAGACATTTTAGTCTGGATTTAATCCTCAATCTGGATTTTTTTTTTTTTATTCTCTGTCCTTTTAAGGACAAGTCAGACTCAGATTGTCAGGTGTAACTCAATAATGCCACACCGCATGCTAATGTTAGCATGCTAAAGTTGCCAGGTTAAGATGCTAGCCTCATTAGCTGAGGCTGACAGGAATTTTGTCATTAGTTTTAGAGGGAACCTGGACGCAGCTATCTTGGTACGTTGGACTTTGACCTTAACTTACTCTGATAAGTTTGTTTTTAGCACGTATCCTACCTAGAAGTCAGTTATCGATTCAGCTACACAACCTATAGCATGATTTAATGGTTCAAGGCATATAATCTTTGGGAGACGGTGCAGAAAATCCACGGTTTTTCATTGTTTATACCCCTGCTTTTCCTCAAATACTCTCCTCAGTGGACACACATATTCAGCCCTTTTTCTGGCTCTGGCTAAAGAAAGGCACTAGATGGCAAACTAGGCCGCCTGCCAGGCTCTCCTGTCACCAGTCCCTGAGAGGCAGATCAATACCCAGATGAAGTTTTCTCTGTGCTGGAAGATCCATAATTCATACACTCTCAGGTGGTCCTGTATTTACTATCGATCACAGGGAGGTAACAACAGCGGTATCAATAGGCCAGAGGGAGTCACTTTCACATCTAGAAAGCAGCTTCTGTCACAGATAAAGAGGAGAGCGGGTCTAAGAGCAGAGGCAAAAGTAGCAGAGAAAGGGGTGAAGGAACTGTTGTGGAGGTTCCTCTGTTCAAAGCGTTTAACGCCAGAACCCCCAGTCAACCTGCTCTATGGTTTTTACTGCAACCATCAGCAACTTTTCATTATCAATTAACATGTCAAATTTTTTGATAAGTAATTTATCTATGAAATGTCAGAAAATAGTGAAAATGTCTGTTACAATTCCCCAGGCTGAGGTCTTCAAATTGCTTGTTTTGTTCAACCATCAGTTTAAAACCCAAAGATATTCAATTTACAATGAGAACAACAGCTAATTCTCCCATTCGAGAGGCAGGATTCAGAGAACTTTTGGAATTCCTGCTTGATAACTAATATTCAATTGTTTTCAAAAATGGATAATGTCAATCAACTAATCAATTAATTGACTAATTATTTAAACACTAGTTTAGATAACCCCAAGCTCTGTCTCCTTTGTCCTGAAAATAACTTTTTCAGTGGCATTTCAGTGTGTTCACCATTTGCAGTTTGCTTATGCTCTCCTTCACCACAGTGCCCTCTCCATGCTGCTGTACCAATCTATGTTTAATAATCCAGGTATAGATCGGAGTGGGTGTATTGCCTGAATGCTAAGGTACCGATAGGGCTGAAAAATAGTTGACACCGAATGGAAGAATGTATCTTCTTCTGTCTCAGTGGTTCCTTGAAGCTTTTCCAGCTGACTCCTCTTCTTCCTTCTTGTTTTCCAATACGCCCCAAGAATCTCCAGGAAACCCCGTCGCCATATAATCCTCAGAATTGCTAATGCACAGTGGGTTCATAGTTGAAAATGTCAAATGTGGGTGTCAGTGTGATCTGTTGTTGGGTGTTTTAATTTGAATAGCCTGTATGAATTTAGCAGCTTTTTGACAAAGGGAATTACTTTTCTTGTTTTGTAATCCTTGCATGTCCACAGTGCTAAAGATTGGGTTTTATTAGATGAAATGAGGCAAATGTTCTCCTTCTCCAAGCAGCCACAGCTGCTTGAGCACCACTCCCCCAGCTGCTCAAAACTATTTAAAAAAGAGGTAGAACATTGGGGGAAAATTGCTGGGTAACTCAAGACAGGACTCTATCACACTGTTTGTTGCCCAAGTATAGCAGGTGAACATATTGAAATATTGGTGCGAGTGTATCAGTAGCTCTGTGAAAGGCTGCAAATGTAATGCCATATCAGTTTGTTTGTTCCATATCTATAGCTTTACTTTTTGGTACTGGAGTGGTTCCTTTTCATTCTCTAGAAGTACAATGTAATACAAAAGTGAATTGGAGGATCAACTGACTGGAGTATTGAAGCCACAAAAGTACAACAATACTGTATGTTTAGACCTGACTTGGCTCTAACTCACATCCGAATATCATTATCATGACAAACATGTACCCGGAGTGGAAGGAAGCCCATGTTAAACTGCACTATCTGGTGTTTCTTCTCTGTCCAGGGGCCACCAAAGACATGGGTAAGATGCTGGGTGGGGAGGAGGAGAAGGACCCGGACGCAGCCAAGAAGGAGGAGGAGCGGCAGGAGGCGCTGAGGCAGCAGGAGGAGGAAAGGAAGGCCAAACACGCCCGCATGGAGGCAGAGAGGGAAAAAGTGCGGCAGACCATCAGGGACAAGGTAGGAAAACGCTCATCTGGGTTAAAAATGCCTTAACTTTCAGATTCAAATACACCAGAATTCTGCATGCAGTCTGCTTTTCCACTGTAGGACCTTAACATCCTGTAACCTGAGGATTCCCGAACCTTTGAGAGCCTTGAGAGATTTTGGTAATAGATCCGTCCTTGTGTTTCCACTGTATTTTAGAAAGCACAAGGTTTCGCATTTGCGTGATTAAAAAAGGTACAACAGGCTAAACCTCATACTTTTTATGTATTGTTTGGTAGGTTTGTTAAGTAAAGGGTTGTAGGACAGACAACCTTTGAAGAAGTGGCTCTCAAATATTGTTTATGATTTCCTTTCACCTTTACGTGCACATGAGATATAAAAATTTATGCTGAAGGAGAATCCAGGGCAGTGCCAGGGCTGGCTCAAGATGGTCAGTGGCCCAAACAGCGTCCAGCATGTCAAAACAATATGTGGGGTTTTGGTTTGCTCCACTGCACACACAGTTATCTTTCATTTTCACTAAGTCCCTTTATCTTTTTCGCCAGCACCGGGAAAAAAACTGGTGGCAGTGTGTTGCGCCCCCATTTCTCCCGGATGCTAGCCGTTGTATTTGATGAAGTCGTCCTTGTGATGTGAATCCACATCTGTCTTACCAATCATGAACAACAGCACTGCAACCCTGAGAGCACCTGTAACTTGCATGTACCATAGACCACTGAGCAATGCAGACATTTTGTTGCAAGATATCATCCCCACGGCAGGTGGAGAGCAGTGGAGACAAAAGCCAAACCTGCAACAATGACTACGGTTATGTTTTGTTATGTCCCTGCAGTGGAATAAACACAAGTTTAGACTGCGTAATTTACCTTATACTGTTATGGTCGACTTGTCAAGCTCTCCGATCACAACTACCGCCATGATAATAAAATCAGTTGTGATGGTTTCAAGTGCGTTGTGAATGCTGATAACATCAATTAAGGATTTCGAGGACACCCAAGGATTTCAGTTCTCACAATGAAAAGCATTTAGAACAGTAATGAGATTATTGTTTGACACGGCAGCTCCGTTGAATTCGTTACTTCTTCTTAATGAGGTACACCCTGTAACTCTTTATTGCAAAGGTTTCATTGGACCTGCAAAGTTTTAACAGATGCTAAGCTAACTGCTAAACTATCCCTGAATAATTCATCTCACTTCTCATTCACCTTAACTTTCTTTCCCTGCATATCGCCTGTTGTCCTCTTTCCATTCAGTATGGGCTGAAGAAGAAGGAGGAAAAGGAAGCAGAGGAGAAAGCGGCTATGGAGCAGGCCTGTGAAGGGTCACTGACACGTCCGAAGAAGGCGATCCCGAGGGGCTGCGGAGATGACGACGATGAGGACGAGGAGAGCATCCTCGACACTGTCCTCAAATTTCTGCCCGGACCTCTACAGGACATGTTCAAGAAGTAAAGAAGTAAACTAACAAATCCAACGAACCCTAAATTCAGGGTCCAGTCTGGCTAGGCTGCGGGGCAAAGGGAGGAGGGGATCTTTGTGTCAGGGACTTTGGGTTGAGCGAACTTTGAGTGTTGAAGGTTTGGGGAGAAGAGAGACTGGGGGACTCGAATTGTTTGGGGTATTTTTAAGCAGGAAGGGTTTTAGTGCAGATTTTGGGGGTGTAGAATTTGTTGGGAGCAAAATGGGTTCTGGAGGGGGGTTCTTGCCAAACTGTTAGAGGCTACACACTGCCTTTCAAGAAATCTTTTACTTTGTTCTTTTCTACTCCTCAATGATTGCGTCATTCTTCCCTCTTTTATTTGCCAGAGTTGCTGTACAACCTTTCAACTGCCACTTAGCACATTTCTTACAATTAATATTTTTTTGTCCTTCTTTTTTTTTGGTATTATTTTTACACCCATTAAAATCAGACGTTTTGATTGGTTGGCCTTCATCTGTTGCCGAGCAATTGTGACCAATGGAGAACAGTATTCCCTTAAAGAAGGGCAGTGAACACTTCTGTCTTCTTGCTTCTGTGGTTTTTCAAATGGTACTGCCACCATGTTTTCCAGTAGATGAAACATGTTTTCTTTATTTCAGTGGGTGTTTTCTACTTTTATGAACCTTGTGTAGGTCTTTATATTAAAAAAATAATAAAATTAGAATTTGAGTTTTTAGGACATGTGCCTTCATATCATCTCCTCTAGCAGAGGAATTGTAAATGAGGGTTTCACTTTGAGTCAAACAGGTGTACAGTTGTTGTTAGCATGTAGGCATGTGTTCAAAGATGCAAGATCGGACACTTGGAATAATGTATTTGATATGAGGTTGGCTAGCTGGCATACTTTGGGGTTTCCAAAAGTTCAAACCAGGGACTACAGGAAATTCCAGAAAATGTTTTGAAGGCTTAACAGTCCCCAGAACTATTTAAAAACATAATTCACTGGCTACGAGCTTCCAAAGATCTGCTTGCTGAAGAAATCATTTGCCTCCTACTTCCAACTCTAGGTTTACAAAAGCTCGACTTTCTAAGCCTGTCAGCTAGTTAGACTGCCATTATGTCAGAAAAGTAAAACTCAAGATCTTGAACATGTCAAGAACTCATGTCAGTATATGGATTTTAAATCAAAGGGGTTTTGGAATAGACTTTTCTTGGCTCAAGTTATCATCCATTCAAGCAAACGAATCTCATTTTAACCTTGTTTTAATCCTATTTTCCAAAATAAATCACCCCTGTTTTGTCCGAAATTACAGATTTAGACATAGCTCAAAGTAAAGGTCAAACCAAGTCATCATGATTTTAGGTCCCCATAGACAATCAAAGCATTAACCACTGGGCAACAGCTGGGGTAGCCAGTACTGTACATGTTGCCATTTCCTGTCACACCCCATCCATTATTTGGTTAAAAGTGTGTTCTACATTAAGCACTTGATTAACTGTTGCTATTAAGTGGCTTTTAATTTGAACTATTAATTCATATTTTCTTTTCTTTCACTCTTCTTTACAAATGAATGAAAGTGCCAGGCAATGTCTGGGCTTTTTTTTTAACTTAATTTTTACTTTTTGTGAATGTGCGTCCCAATTTATTTTGATGCATACGAAAATGTTATTTAATTCACATTCCAGCTGTGTTAACCTTTCTCCTCATCTTTCAAAGCATAAGTTTACCTTGACCGAAGTTCATCAACATCGAGACCAAAGAAATACTGGTGAGACCTTTCTATTTCTTTCGTCATCACCGAAACAAAGACGCATGCCGAACTTGGCTTTTACTTTTACATGCGAGGCCTGCAGGAGAAGCGCAGCAGCCCATTCAGCCTGTGCATGCATCCCAAAGACCACTGCAAAACTAAAATTACAAAAAATCCTTTCTTCAAAAAATAATTTCCTATTTCCTATAAGAAAAAATATTCCACGGCTAAATAAGATTGAGCCTGAGAAAACTGTGAGTTGTTGCATCTCACTGCCTGAAGAGCTCATTTAGATTTGAGTATATTCTGCATCCTGCATCTCTTAATCCAACGAAATATCATAGTGATTTGTCAAATAGCATTTAAGTAGACGTGCTGTAAATGGAAACGATCTCTATTTAGTGAAACTACCTTAACATATGGACATTTATCGATGAAACAAAGCATGTTGGTTATTCCTAAATGAGCCGGTGGCTTTTTCAGTGGTTAGTCACTCGACGATGTATGATTGATACATTGTTCCACGAGTTTGTAACTTAGAATAACTTAAAGGATTAATAAGACCTATGATGAAGTTGTCGTAATCATTATAACAACATTTTCCTTCTTTTCATTTTCTAGCTCAGATAGGACTTTTCACTAGACAAAGCCATATTGTTTAAATTGCAATAATTACTTAAAATGATTTAAAAAAAGGAGAATATTTCAACATTGAAAGTTAATTGTCTCATGTTTGTTTTCTGTAAAAAAAAAAAATAGAAGAAAGATATTTGCATATGTTTGTAAATCCTCACCATTCTTGTATCTTTAAACATGTATACTAATGTATACGCAAAGAAAATGTACGTAGAAAAAAGAAGCCATTGTTATAATTGTCTCAGTGTACTACATGTACTGTAAATGTGTGTGTTTATATGTGTGTGTCTTTCTATGTGTCTGTGATGTGAGACCATGTCGTTGAGTCATATAGTCCGGGTTTATACTACGTAAATGTGTCTTTGAACTATTCTGTGGACAGGCAGAAACTGGGGCGCCCCCCTACCTGTGCCATGTCTGAAAAAAAAAAAAATTGTACTTAACACATTCCTTTCAAATGTTGAGCATGCAAATGTTTGGTAGAGAAGAGAATACACCAAATGTCAAAAGACAACAAACAGACAATTTCCTGTTTCTGTAAGAGTCTCCAGGCAACAGAATCTGTGCATTGGATCCAGAGAGATGCGATGGGCTTGTCGAGCGTTCGCCGTTCTTTGTTGTCTGAGTGAGCGGACTGAGTGGAGTTTCGATGAGGTTCAGGGCCGTGATCACACAGGAGCTCGGTTATTCAGCTGAGACAAAAAAAGCTTGTCTGCGGGAGTCGCTACAACAAACTCTAGCTGTGTCCCAATCCCGTGCTACATGTGTAATACGGACGTGAGCGTATAGCGGGATCGCACTCGGAATGTAACAGAAGTACACTCAAGCGTGTCACACTCAAGTTGTTCGTCTTTTTGAGTGTGGTGTTGATGGACACTTCGGTCCCACGGCGCAAAGCACAGTCCCACCTACAAAAACTACACGACCAGCTGATCACTTTGAGTTTAGCACAGGTGCTAAGGTTCCTTCCAGTAGATCCCAGCACCAAAGCCCAATCACTGCCGTCGTCTTGATACACAGCAGCCATGCTTTTCAGCTCTTCAGAAAATATTTTCTACAGTCAAGATAGTTAACCGTGACTAGTTCTTATGTGTGGCCGACACGTTTAGAGTGTGCTGGGACCCCGCGTAAGGCAACGCGGCACAATGATATATGGGCGGTGTGTCATGCACTTAGGTGTTCCCTCAGCGAAATGCCCGAAAAAAGCAACTGAGACGTTGGCAGCCACATGTTAATTCAAACTAATTTGCCAGATGAAGATGGTTTCGAACTTGTTGATTCTCCACACGATCAACTGACTAACTTGTGCCCGCAGAGCTAAAAATCCTCCTCTGCGATCACGGCCTGACGACATCAACTCTGGGATGACATGAAGGCTTTTAAAAACAAAATGGGGGATGTGCAATTAAAAAAAAAAAAAAAAAAAAAGCTACTGTAACTAAAATATTTGTTTGGGGTTTTTTTTATAACTTGGTGTAGTACTAAAAACTTTTCTCCATGTTTATTTCAATGTAAAGTACGTCTTACAAACTTTCATGTCTCTATATAAGAGACCAACCTGCAGAGAGATTTATTTTAATGCAGTCGCACTGCTCATGATCATAAACCAACCACCCGTGTTGGAATAATGTATGAGTGTCAGCCACATAGGATAAAACGGTTGCAGTGCAGAGACGGAGAGGGTTGTGAGTGCAGTGTGCTTTGTTTGAGTCGTCCGAGGAAAATCAGTTCCAAAGTTCCCCCTGCACCCAAGACCGGGCCAGTTTCACCTACAGCACATTGAATAAGCTTCGTCAAGCCTTGTATCCCCCCCGGGTGGAGAGGAAAAATGGGGACATAAATCCTGGACTAGGCTTAATCATGGGCCTTTCATGGAAACTACAGCCATACATCCTCTGTATGTAAAATAGTCTCTCAGCGGGACTCGTCTCGAGGCGTCACAGCATGTGAACTGCCTTTGAAAAGGGCTATTACCATGTCATCTGTATGTGAGATTAGCGGTAACTCATCTGTCGGATCTGTGCTTGTCCTGACGTGACTTGTTGTTGTATTAATTCACTCTGGTTGCATGAGATACTTCAGTGTGGAAAACTGTGTTTGTAGAGCGAGGTGTTGTTTTAAGAGCCGCTGTGGCTTTTCAGTTTAGATACAGTCCTTGGTTTGATGATCAGTAGTGTAAAAGCAAGGAGTTTTTTTCTTTAAGTAGGGGGTTATAAACAATAAGGATTGTTTTACATCGAATATATAAACTGTATATTTTCCTAACACAGAAGTAGATGTGGGTGAATGAGAGGGATGAAAACTGCAAGTTTAGATTTTGAAAAGAAAGGCCTCAAAGACATTAAACAGCTACATCAAATCTTGGCTGGTGTTCCTCTGAAATGTCTTGACTCAAAGGCTGCCAGGGATGGGTTGATTTTTGGGGAGACTCGAGCTAAAGAGACTGCAACTGAAAAACTGGATTATCAAAGCATCTTCTGTTGTCAGGAGCCCAGAAACATTCAGAGATCTAAGAAACAGGCTTGGATCCGAGCTGCCATTCAAAACCACAGTTCATCCTCCCTCAAAAAAGCAACGGTTCTCCATTAGGTTTGGTGAATTTCTCGTGAATATTACAATATATCAGCACAAAGGAATTTATGCTGGCAGTGTGCAAAAGATATGCCACAGATGTTTACTTAGTAAATATAACTTTATGAAATGCAATGAATGCTTGAGATGGAGAGAATATTTTAGAATAAAAACTTCCCTTTAAACTTTATCGTTCATCGAACTCCGACCGAGGCTGGACTTGTCTTCAACGCAGAGAGGATGCCATAACGTTGGCCTTCTTCCCAACATTTTTACGTAGACATATGAATATTATCGTAACTGCCCTGCTGAATCCTGCCAGTAGATCTAGAAATTAAAGTTAACGTGTCTTGCTTAAGAAGCTCGTCTTATCACCATGTTTACTTTCCCTCCAGTGGAATTCGGGATTTTGGCGAGCTTTTGTTAGCTGTGAGCACAACTTTTACTGTGTAGAGAAACTCTTTGAATACATTCCAGTCTTTTTTGTATTCGCACTTCTTCTTACGCTGACAACGTTATGGCATCTAAGGAGTCGCCACCATCAACCAAATGGTATAGTTGAATGTTATGAGAGGTAAAAAAAATTTAGCCGCCACCATAGTGACTAGGGTTTAATACCTGGCAGGCAGTCCCTTTAGTTTAGTCATACGTGCCAACCAACACAACCGGTGATGTTCACAGGTTTGCTGATGATGTGACCATGTCCAGGTCGCCGCACTAGCTCTCTCCACCGGCCGGTGAAGCGGCTGGAGGCCCAGTGTGGAGGGGCTGGCAATGACGTGGACTATGGTAAACAGTGTCGACTGGTGACAACAACATTGTGAAGGAAATGGGTGAAACATATCCCCAAAAGGGATAAACAACTGAAAAGGGGAATGGATTTTTTATTAAAGTTCCTAGAACTGAATCAAGAGGGTCTTTCTGTTTAATTCAGGGTTAAAATAATTTCAGGGTGCAGAGGGTAAGAATGTATAATATGAGTTCTTTTTTCCTTAATTGCATGTCATATATTCTGTGTGGAGCCCAATCACTGTAAAACTGTCTCATCAATGGAACTGAATCATTCTTTTTGGAAATTAAAAGCATAACACGAATAAAAAGGTTTATAAAAAGCTTACCTGGGTTTTTATTCTCTGTGCCTTTTCTTTTCTCCAGTGGTATTTTTTCACAAACCACACTGACTTCATGAATTGCAGAGAGTTCAATGTTTTTCGTTTTGTATTACATGGTGTTTTAACTCAAGTCAAACCAAAATCAAATGAGAAAAAGCGCAAGGACTGTTTTAAACAGTATGTCCGGGTCTAAAGTTAGTGTTAGCATGCCGGGCTAATCGACTTACCATGTACAGTACTAACTTACTTCATGGCCTAGTGGTATCATTAGTCAACTACTTTTTTTGTGGGTTTCGGATCATATTTTCCTGATGGTTACTATGGCTGAGTTTTGGGAAGTACCTGCTCTTTACTGGATTTGGGCAGTATATTCAAGGTATGTCTGATAAATCATCATTAACTCTTTATCCTTGAGACATTTCTCTTATTAAAATGTTGTAAAAGCATAAATCTCACCATTGTGTGGTTTTAATACCTACGTCTTGCTGTATTAAGCATCCAAAGTGGGTTACGCATGATCTTATGAATATTTTATGCGCTTTTCTAATACTAGCCAAACTGGCTCCGCAGTAGAAGAACAATGCCACCCGGATCAACTGATGAGGATGCCGATTCATTGTCTGGGACCAGCATTCGATGGATTTAATTCTCCAAAATGAAAAGAAATACAGGCTAAAAAAGGCCTCAAGGACTCAAATTGTAGCCCACAATGTGAGTCACTGAATCCATGGCAATATTACACAACTGACAAGCAGAAGCCTGTGTCTTTCTAGACTTTACGTCTCTTCTTCAAATAATGTTTCAAACAAAGAGCGGAGCGCGGCGGGTGCGGCCATCAGAGTTGACGACGGTTTTTGCTTTTCAACTCGCCGCCGCGGCTCGAAGGGAGGCCACAGCAACCACAGTATAGTTATCTGAACGAGTCACTGATCTGTCGGTTTTCTGGTGGTGGAGAGAAACATTAGCTTCACAGTCTGATTGTCTGGTCTGAGACGATAAACAGCATTTATGAGTTCAGGTCTACAAGAGCATGGTATGAATAAGTATTACATTAGGAAAACACAGTTGTGTCGTGGAGAAATACTTATAAGTGGATACCAAAGTATTGTGAAGGTGGAAAACCTGCAGTAGTGTGTCGATATGTGTGTGTGTGTGTGTGTGTGTGTGTGTGTATCTCTCTATATATGTATAGATACAAATAAAACTGGTCCTTGAAGCACGTGGTTGAGGAAACTTGCCTCCCTGTGTTTACTGTTCCGTCAGTGACTGAGCTGTTAAAGCAAAGAAATCTTTTCTTTAATTAAATAGTTTGCTTCCTGTTCCAGGGTATTAATAAAACTATACCATAATATGATAATCAGCAAGGGCACAGCCAACAAGTGTTTACAAAAAGCCTCAGCTGGTCACTGTGCGTTTGTGTGTGTGTGTGCATGTGTATGTTAAGAGTTGAGTTGGGCCTCATGGTAGAAATCCTCTCAGTAACAACAGTTTTAACGCTGTGTGTATTTCATGTTTTGGCCTCCGCTCGGGACTCTGCGCCAGTGCAAGTGCGTTAAGTCACTGCATACGGTCTCCTGCGCTTGTTTATTCCACCTGAGACTGAAACACTTCCCCCCCGTAGGTTTGAAAGTTGGCTCTGAAAAGTTTGTAGCTCGCTCCTTCATGGAGGACGGTTACTGTCGTCAGCCTGGATTCAACAGAGTCCTGCTGCAACCCAAAATGTCCCCCACTGCAGAATAACCACTTACTCTCCGTCCAAACACGGATTTAATTATCGATTGATTTTTTTGCACAATACGGCAAACGCTCAGTTTGTTTGTTGCTTGTCCTTTTAGCTGTTTGCATTTGTCGTTCACGTTTCTTTATGAACCCTTAAGTTTGGTTTGGCTCTTAAGGAATCCAAAAAGGACTAGGATATGTACTAGATATGTACAGTTGCAAAACAGATCACTCTATTAGATTATTTCCATTTCCCAAACAGTGTAAAGGAGCAAGTTTGCCAGGTGATGTAAGGCCTTCGTTTGTGGGCATTTAAGTAAGTAAGAACTGCGTCAGCTGAAACTGAAATATGCAGCTGTTTCCCTTATAGCAGGGAGTTGTAACTGATGACAAGAGTTGTTGTAAATGTCACTGCCCAAAAGCGAGCAAAGTGGGATATTAATGGGCTTCTGTTGATCTTGACGCATGACACATGGCGCGGAGCTCGTGGTTGACAAAGCTCTGGCTCTGTGTTGACCAGCCCGTCGGCAGTTCCCAGTAGCGGAGTGTGAAGAACCTCGACCGCGGCAAAAGTTTTTTGCTCTTTATGATACTGCAACGAGCAGAAGGACACATGAACCATACACAGAATATACAATGAAGAACATTAGCCGCCTAACCTGAACCGGTCATTTATTTGCCACACACGGAACGTGAAGCAATATCCGCTTGAAAAATCTGGCAGTAAACGTTTTTCAAAGATATGGACAGTAATGAATATTGGGGTTTTTTTGATACGTTACAGAAAAATGTAAAGTTGTTATTATGTTTCCCTCATTACATATTTTGCTCATGCAAAATAGTTTCATGTAACTGTAAATAGGATATAATGTCACCATAATTTGCCAACTTCAAGAAGGTTTCCCCTTTAGATTCAAGTGTAAATTAGAGCTGCAGAGATTTAGTCGAGGGACAAAAAATTAAACCGTTCTGATAATCCAATAATGTTTTTAGCCATTTTAAAAGTAAAAAAAGCAAAACTTTTGCTGGTTTCAGCAAAAGTTAGATTGATCGATTTAATCGAGAATAACAGTCTGCAGATTAATGGATAATGAAGATATTCGTTTTGTTGCAGCTCTTGCGTTAAAGAGGCCAGAATGCATTGCAGAGGTGCATTATCATTCCAAGCAGAGCTGCAACTAACAAATATTTTCCTCATCAATTACTCTGCAGATTATTTCCTCAATATAAAGATGATTTGTTTGATCTATAAACTTTAAGAAAATAGAGAGAAATGTCCATCCTTGTTTCCCAGAGTCCAAGGTGACGTCTTCAGATGTCTTGTTCTGTCTGACCAACAGTCCAGAAAACAAAGATATTCTGTTTACAAAGATACAAAACAGAGAAAAGCAGTAAATCCCCACATTTAAGAGGCTTTCAATCTTTTGCTTAAAAATGACTTAAACAACTAACTGCTTATCAAAATAGTTGCTGCTTAATTTTCTGTGGATTGACTAATCATTGCAGCTCGACTGGATTTGGACATTTGATTGACTGCAACGTTAATGAAATAAACAGGGCTGCCTGTGTAGGTGAAGGATATCGAGATTGGACTTGAAAAGGTTTGCTCTCACGGCGCCAAGTCTAAACGTAGCCAGCGTTTTGTAGTTTTGTTCAGAATGGAGATACGAAAGTTGTGTGACCTCTGTGCAGTAATGTACGGAAGGTGAGATATAAAAAGATGAGTGTTTCACCACATTTGCATTTATTCATACTGCACAAACAGTCCAGAAATCCCACCTGCTTCCCTACGCTGCCTTCGTCGGTGTGTTGTAACTGATGAATCGCCGGCGGTGCTTTGCTTCGTTGCCGTCCTGTTAATCCCGAAGTGAATGACTCACTGACAGATTAGCGTGTGTGGGCTGTTTGTAGTTTCCAGAGACCAATAGACTCTCCGCGTTCGGGGGCTCGGACTGACACACGGCAGAGAAGTGGCCGAGTGTATTTCTGTCGCGAGAGGAGAACTCAACGCGAGGCATTTACATGTGGGGGCAGAGAGATTAGCTGTTTATTTCAGCTACGGTCACATTTAACGGGGACACTGTAAATGCCAAGAACAGAGGTTGTGTAATGGTGTGTGTTTGTGTGTGTTCTTTCAGTCCGTTTCTCTGAAGACTGTATTTTGGAACTGGTAAATTCCACCATGTTTCTGCCCCAAGCAACAGGACAAACAGTCACGAGGGAAAAGTCACATTTTTGTTACGTGTTGTTGGGTTTTTTTTTGCTCTTTTTCTCTGTAAAATGTGAAACAGAGGGTGGGCTGAATGAGAAGCTGCTTGCTTAGACAAAACAAAGTTCGTTTTCTTAGCCGTAAAACATTGTGCTCAGTGTGCATCATGGGAAACGCCTGCAGGCTGCCTTCGTTTGAAGACACCAAACTGACTGTTGTGTCCACCCCATGTCCGGCTCAGTCTTACTGCCAGTATGGTAAAGTTTACCGTGGTAGTTCTCTCAGCTGCTCCACGTGCAGTGGCCAGGAGGACCTAGGTTTGACCTGGCTTAGACCTGGTGTTGTCTCCCCTCTCTGCTCTCAAATAGAAAAAAAAAAGACCCAAACCCTGCTCTCGAGGTGCACTAGCGGCCACTGGAGGCTACTTCCCCCATTACTGACCTCAAAAGGGGACTTTGCTGCTCTCACAGGCTCCAGATTTTGTCCTGTGGGTGGTGCTAGAGGTGAGGTCACGAGGCCTTTATCCATACTTCATCCTCTGCTGAAGGTTGACCGAGGGTGGTGCTGAAGGAAAGCTGACCGCAAGGGACTGAGCAAAATGGAAGAGCTCCGTCTTTGGAGGAGCGTAGGTGTATGCAGGTAATTTAATTCGATTTTGACCTTTTTTGTTTTCAGGTGGAAGTTTTGGCCTGACGGTGGTGCCACAGTAAAGGTCGGGGGGGGGTCCCCAAGACGCTGCTGTGAGAATCATCATGATTACCGGAAGCAAATTTATATGTTTTATGAAATACCCACAACAACATTTCTTCAGGTCTCCTCGGGACTTCATGTCCTCCACACTAATGCAGATATATCTAAAAACTCATCCTCTACATGCTGCGGCTGAGACTAGGATCAACGAAAATCAGACTTGATTCTTGATTTATGCTGAAAACGAGTTGAAATAATGTAACTAAATAAGACTCTAGGGAGTCAACAGGCCAATATGACTCGATAGCATGGAGATTTCTGTAGCACATAACCTGGAACAGTATTCTGCCACGATTAAATAAGTGTGGTATTATATACCAGAGCTAACGCGTGAACATACATCTGTGTCAGTTCAGATCCAGTCTTTGGGCCAGGCCTGGGCCAAGTGTCCAGTTTTACTTCCCATGCTTTAGAAAGTGCACGGACCGAGCATGTTGGCATGTGATTTACGTGTTTGGTCTAGAAATGGGTAACCGGTCAGTCCGGCGTCGCCAGCGTCCTCCAGTGAATCCGTGTAAGCGAGGACATTTGTGTCACTCTAGCGGTCCCGAGAACATTAGCGTAGCAAAGGTCAGACGCCGGGGTACCCAGCCTCCCGGCCGGGTCGGGGCTCTGGTTGACCTGCTGCCGAATTCCAGCTGTTCGATGCGTCGGCGTCCGCGTCAGAAAGCCCGTAAACACCAGAGTCTCGTTCACTCACAAAGCGCCCTCTCTTCTATCGTTTGGCCCGCGCTCGCCAAGAGTGACACGCGCCGACTGCAACGACGGGCGATGGAAATACAATTACTTTTCATACAGCGCAGCAACCGAGAGCGGATGCATGTTCGGTCGAGCTCATAGGATTGGATTTTTGACATCTAACCCGAAGGCTGCAGTTTCTATTGCGGGTGAGCTCATACTTCATCAAGTGTCTATTTGTGGATTCAATTCTTTATCACGGTTTATCCACTGCAATGTCAATGTACAAATGTCCTGTAATGTCCTGGAGACGCAGAAAAAGAATCCTGGAAGTCCAGTCGAGAAAATGAGGATCGTTTGGATGAAACAGCCAGACAGGAATGTCTGTTTTTGACTAATTCAGCAAATTAACCACTTTACAGACTAAGGCACTTCACCACATTGATGCAAAACTCGTACATAATGCAATATGGCCTTAAAGCGGTTCTGCTCATTGATTATAGTGCTGTTGTCAATCCTCAATATGCTGATATCAAGGAGAGATGACTTAAGCTTTGTGTCACAAAATAAAAATGAAACGAAAACAATCATTGAAAAGTTGAGTAATCATAACTACTATGAAATTTTTGTTTTAAGCTTTACCAAAGTGGGAACTTCTACAGGTTTCCATTGCATTGTGGGACATTTGTTAACGTTTCTACCTCCTGCTTATCTTTATGAAAATGTAGATAACCACTGAGCTCACATGCGAGGCTCTCTCTCACAGGGACGGTAGCTCTGTTTGCTTTCCCGGGATCAAAGGGTGAAACGTCACCGTGTGTCTGTCCTAATGGGGGAAAGCTTCATTTTGGAGATCCCAGTCTGGTGTAGCCAGATGTCAGACTGAGTGTCAACATCTGTTAGGTGGACGGTCTGTAATCATTTCTCTGCTGCTGTTTGCTTTTCATTGCTGCCATTCTTCATGCTGAAGCAGCCCCCCCCCATAAAAAAAAGCCAATTAAAATGATCTTTAATACCAGTTACATTATCTAACTGTTAACTTGACACTTAATCGACAAGAAGTTTCAGCACCATGAAGTTAGCACTTAAAAATCGCAGTATTAATTGACTTATTAATGATATTATATTGGCTATGACATTTTTTGCAGATTTCCTTGGATGCTGATCTCAGGCGGCTGGAATGAGGAACAGAACCGTAAGCAGGTCATGAACGGCCGCTGTGCGACGTTGTCGAATGCCGCCACCTAGTGGACATTACAGAATATCACAGGCCTGCTCAGGTGAAGGTACGCGGCCTAGACAGAGCGTAGAGTTCACTGTTGTTGTGACAGTGGCCTCAGCTGCAGACTCTTTATCAGCAGCCTGCAGACAGAGGGCCAACCTCGGCCCGACTCTTCCAGTCGGGCTCAGTCACAGCCTGAAAAATCAGCTCCCCTCCTGTAACACGTGCAGGCAGCATGAGGCCCTTTATCTGCTAAGGACTCGGTATCTCGGTGCAGCGGTTGATAGACGACAGGCCGCCGCGTGACAAGCTGTCACACGAGTCACGCTTAGTTCTGAGAAGAGCAGCTTCAGAGAGGGAGCACGACCACTGACGTGTTCAAAAGCTTTATTTATGTACAATAATACACTTCTGACTCTCCACCATCTGGAATGGCAGTTCACATATTTACAAGTATTTATATGACAAGAAAAATATTTAAAATATCACTATAAGGCAGGCAAAAGATATTTCCTCGAAGGCACTCAATCCAAAATGAGAAAGATCCACCGTGTGAGGGGATCGAGAGGCTCAGTGTCTTGAAAAGGCAGACGGCTATGGACTGGGCAGACAAGAGCACGACTATCTGGTGCAGGGGAGTCCTAACCTAATGTTTCAGCAAAGTGTGCTTTTTAAATCCATGAGAGTCAGAACTCTATTCATAGCAGATGTCTCCGGCGGATCTCTCATTTTAGAATGAAACTTCTTGTGTGTGTCATTGGCTCTAAATGCTACGGTATGTGAATGTTGGCAGGTTAGTGATTGTTCATTTATGCCGCAGACTTAAAAAAAAAAAAAAAAAAAAGCAAAAACTTAACTGTGCTACGGTGGCTCATGTGTATCTGAATCCGTGCGTTTTAACGGTATTATGGGGAAAAAAAAGCTCATTTTAACGTGAAGTTAAAATTAACTTGTAAAACTCACTTTTCTTAATATAAGAAACACACAAATATTATATGTACAAGTGTTCGGTAACATGGGAAGCACACACAGTCCATGTGCAGTGAAAGGCAACATTTCAAAAGGATGCAGCATTTTCAACACTTCATTAAACATTTCATATTCATTATGAATTTGATTCGAGGTTAAATAAAATAGTCTAAAAGTCTGAAATTAACATTAACATTTACCGATTAAGTGTGTGAACTCATTGAATTATTTCTACTCACATGCAAGGTATCAACTGAAAGTAAATCGAAACTAAAGGGAAACAAACCCACAGCTGTGCTGAAAATGTCACATCCTCGGTAAACACACTCAACTCTCTTGTCAGCAGGAAGTGGCATTTCTTCGCCCCGCCGGGACGGAAGCGCACGGCTCCCTTCCTTACTGAGAAATGGCTCCTTACAAAGACCGGACGGCGACCAGAAGTACTCGCTCGGTGGCTTGCGGCTCAAAAGATGTTCAGGTGTCTCGGTTCAACTTGTCTCAACTTGGTTGAAAGGGGAAAGTGTCCACCTAATACTTCAAAATCACTTACATGACCATACTTCAGGGGGAACCGATGTTCAAACTATTTATACGTCAGATTTGAAACATCACCAAAAAGTCATTTTTCAATCTCGACGATTGGATCTTTCGTCCTACGAGTGCGTGTTAACTGTTTGATGCAGGTCGAAACAGAGGAGTAACCGTCTCCTCCAGGAACAAGCTGCCGGTGTGCGAGAAAGAGTTCCACCGTCCAGCTAAAGTTCTGCTACAGAACAGCGAGATCCCAAACTGCAGCATAGCATAGTCTCATTTCCCCTAAACTACCTTAAACAGGAATACACACAGTTCTTTGGTAAATTTGCATCAAGGCAATACTCAAATTATCCATTAAATAATGAGAATGTTGACACCAAAACCATCCATATGTCCCCTGTTGCCCTCGTTGTGCTGAGATTTCAGCATTTAAACGCCGCTGCTTTGCTTACAGCCGCCAGGAAGCCGCTTTGTAGCGGTTCGAGTAAAACAAATGATCCCTTCTAGAACGACGCCTAATCTCAGGAGCACGCTCAGAGAGGAATTTTTTTCCCCACTCTCACTGAAACCAGTGAAGGTAGTCATCTTTGTTTCAAATAGCACTTTTCAAGAACACGTTTACCAAAGTGCTTTACAGACGTGGGAGAGGATTAAAAACAAAGGGAAGGCGAACATACGCGGGAGAAAGTACAATACATGAGAAAAATATTCTACTTTACCTACTTGTTTACTTTAAGTGCATAACAAAATTAAAAGCCAATCAATTAAATATGTCTTTCGTAGAGGACACTGAGGTTGGTTGCCTAATTTCCAGTGGAGAGCTATTCCAGAGTTTTGGAGCCCTGATGGCAAACGACCTACAGCCAAGGCTCTTCCCCGGGGGAGCATGGATGGTTTGGATGTCAGGATTAATATGTATTATTATTTATTTTTATTTAACAGTACAACCATACGAAACCTAAAGTGATAGTTTAAAACATCGCTGACCTACCAAAACACTGTGTGACGAGAGGGTCAGTAGCGACTATATCTCAGGGCTAAAACTTTTCATCACCTCACAGTAAAACGTGGGCGAGTTAGCATCAGGTCACAGGCTGTTGACTCACTGCTGCTAAAGCTACCCAGAGACACCGGGGCCTGTTTGCTGGCCGCCCATTCGCCGAGAACCGAGCGTGACGCCGTTGCCGCCGCGAGGCGCCCATCGTCCTAGAGACTCCTGAAGAACCGCAGGGAGAGTTCGTAGGTCAGGAACATGGTGGCACTCATCGGGAAGCCTCGTATGGCGTTGACTGACGCTCCGCGGAAGAAAACCTGCACATTAAAAAAAGAAAAAGTAAAAAATGCTGTTTTAGTGTTTTTAAAAATATGTAGCCAACAGTCCCACTAGGCCTTTTCCCCACAGCAGCTCTATCCAAAGGGAAAAATATGCCGCCTCGCACCTCTAAAGCTCACCCATTAAAACATGGTGCTGTGTGTTTAATACGCGCTCCACTGTTTATCGGTGAGCTCCAGGTGTGGTGGTGGACGCATTCCTGATCTTCGGACAGAGTCGTCCCCCCTGCTTTCTTTTGCACGTTTCTCTGTTAGGATTTTATTTACGTATCAATCTCTTTGGTTCAGGTCAGTAACCAAACATGAGCATTAACGCAAGTTGGCCTGAGTAGTGTTGAAGGTCGTTTTGCTTCTGGGGGGACGCCGTCCTTAATAACCCGAGTCATTGATCTGTGACCAGCGACGAGAGCAGTCCGGTCCACTTTCTCAGAACACCAGTGACGTACTGTTGTGCTTGCCAAAATACTTTTCCCATGTTGGAAGCTGGAAAGTTTGTTTGCATTTCACAACGTTTGACTTAAACACTATGAAGCCTGACATCTGGATGCTTCGCTTGGCAGCAGATCTGTTATTGATTTTATACGAAAGCGGCTATGGTGCAACCGTGCACCTGACGTGTTTTATTTAACACTGAACGGCAGCGTCGCTTACTTATTTATGCTGATGCATCAAATGCATGTCATAATTTGGGATGACAGCTGCATGTCTTCTCATATTTCATTAATGTGACCTGTATTTTCCACCCCCACATTTTCCTAGAAACTAAATTCCTCTGGTTCTCAATGACTCTCTGATCGGCGGCAGTCAGAAGTTGGTTCTTCATGCTGTATATCTGGCTGTTGATGTTGTAATATGACCCTTACCAAAAGAGGCTCATCAGGAATTCACTGACAGAATCACGTGTGTGTGTGTGTGTGTGTGTGTGTGTGTGTGGTGGGGTGGGGTGGGGTGAAGTTCTGAGAACCGAGCCTGGGTTGCACTGTTTTTCTAGGGTTTCACTTCTAAACGATTAAACCAGCTGTAACAGTAGCTGATACAGTGAGCGTGGTTGACTAGTGGTGTTTAATGTGTATTTAAAGGCTCAAAAAGACACAAACTCAGTCTGGGACAGGATTTATAGCCAACAATTGCTTTTTTCCCCTTTTAATTAAATAAAAATCTGGCACCGCAGAATCTTAAACAAGCTAACAAAGGCTCTGGAACTGTAACTGCAGCATTAAAACGAATGTACAGCACTGCAGCGTTTATCACCCTGATGTAATGACAGACATACTGTAAAGCAAGAATGCAAAAAAAAGAAAAAAGGTCAGCCTCTCCAACATGACTGTTTCCCTTTTTTCTCTGTTATACGCCAGTTTGAGCTTCTGGGTTTTGGACTGTTGGTCGGACAAAACGACGTCACCTTGGATCGAAATTGTGAGAAAAGTTCCTTCGCAATGTTTCCGACATTTTGCAGACTAATCAATTAATCCGGAACATAAACGACAGATAATTGAAGAATCGTTAGATGCAGCCCTACTGTAAAATGTTCTGTAGTACAACACGATGACAGTAAAGTTAAACCTACCTATTTATATCGTTTGCCCAACTATATTTCTAGCATCTGCTTCCAGGGTTTCCCTCAGGACATGGGTTAGTGATAAGTCACCTGTTCTGACACCCAGTCTCACTTTAGTAAGGAGATGACAGCCTCAATTAAAGGTGACATTTGCTGTGTGAAATGCTATAACATGTAGAATATAAACTGTAGTTATGACATTACAGCACTTTGATGAGGTTCTAAATGTCTAATATAAGAACTAATCAGTGAACAAAATTGGTAAATATCAGAAATTTAAAGTTTTCTTTACAAAATTTGCTTCTGCATTTACTTCTACTGCTACTTCAGCTCAAAAACATCACAGTTTTTCCACATGAAAACTCCCATTTTTAACCACAGTATAGTGCTCTAGTAGCAGCGGCCTGGACTGAGCCCCGGCTGTTAACTGCATATCACCGCTCCTGACAGAAGAATCGCCGTGTTGGCGATAAGCACTTTTATGATTGTGTTATGTTTCTGCTGTTCGCGTGTCTTGGGCTCGAGGTCACGGCTCACCTGTGCTCCCTCTGTCTTGTAGCTGTGGATGATGCAGTGCAAGATTCCCTTGTACTTCCTCTGCAGCTGAGCGTCGGCCTGCATTCGACTCTTCACCACATCGGCCGGCGTGGCCGTGACCCAGGAGATGGACCCTGAGGAAGAGGAGAGCAGACCCTAGTTACCGTCGCCCCCCGTTTAGACTCTCAGGTGGGAGCAAGGCGCAAACACTTCAAAGGGTTACGGGTTCAATTCCCTGCAACGCGTAGAGCTGAGAGTCGGAGAAAACTAGCAAACATGAGCAGAATCCAAAAATCCAACAAACAAAATGAGGCTGATAAAAAGCAGTGTTCGGGTTGGGACTGAATTTTATGAAGTTAAAGTTGGGACTGTGAATTTATATCTTCTACTGATTCAATTGTTTCATTCGGTTTTATTAAACGTCTTCATACTGCCTGGTTTCTTTTATATCTTGTCTTAAGGCCTTTCCGTCTTATGTAAAAAACACCTCGTTGTTAAAGGTGAAATACCAATAAACTTGCCTATCCCATATTAAAATTGTGCTGCGCGAGACCGGCGTTAAACACCTACGTTAGCTTGTTCTTATTTCTTCTGGGTTTTTTTGTTCCTTAGCAGAACCACTGGAACGCAGAGAGGTCAGAGAGGACGGAAAAGGTTAACTGACACTGACACTGAAAAGCAGCATAATCTCCAAACCTCCTTGGTGTCCACATTCAAGCAATGCCGCCCACCCGGAGACTCATGTGAAACTAATCCAACCCTAACGCAAACCAAAACCAACAGACTAAGACTAATGGTGCATTCATGTGCTCCTTATAAAACCTGTTGTTCAGCCGGCTGACCGAGTGGAAAAGTGTCAGCAGAATCACCTAAAAAGGTGCAGCTCAGCTGATACATGTTGTATTTGACCACAGAACTGCCTTCGCTGGCCAATCGGAATTTCACATTTCACAGGAAGCATTCACATAAAAAAAAAAAACTTGCATGACGAGTATCAGTGGTTTTACAAGTTATCTGGAAGGAGTAGTCATGCGGGCATCAGATCTTTGTCATCACACCACGATTAAAGGCTTAAACTGAACTCCAGTGGAAACCATCTCAGGTCTGACGCCAAGCTAAACATCCAACCAGCACCAATTTATGACACACAGCTGACTTTATCTTTCAGTCCAGCAGGTTTTAACACGTGTTCCTACGCCGCTGGCCCTGGGTCTGGAGGCAAGTCTACTTGAGCCTCTGAGACCAAACAATTCCCAAATAGGGGTCCACAGGCCCTACACTGTTTATCCACACTGCGCCAACGGCTCACATTCACTCGGACTGAACCATGGGTGTAGGTTTACACACCCCCCTCCTGCTCTGCACATCGGGGCAGTTGAGAAGAGGATTTACTTCTAAAAAACTTTAAGAAAAAACATCCTCGGGATCCTGATTTTTGGAGCTTGAGTTGTAAAGTTACCGCATGTTAGCACGTGACAAATGCATCATGATTCCTTTTAATTACTCCACCCTGAAATTAGCTCATAGTGGTAAACCAACAAAATTCCCAATAAAAGGTTAGATAAGGTCCCGTGTTTTTATGCCACACCTTTATGGAGCAAAGTTTTTCACGGGTCAATAAAAACAGCAGACATCGCGCAATAAAAGGGCACACAGACGTCAATAAAAAGCCTGTCTGCACAAACAGAACCCAACCGATCCTGCTGACTGACCGGAGCGAGGCCAATGTAGGTTGTAACTTAACAGTAAAGAGGTTGGTTGCTGCGAGGAAAAGTACGCGATAAAATGTGCCGAGAAATACTTCAGAAAGTACGGCCCCTAGCTGCTTCACCAGTGTACTGGATGTATAGGAACCAAATGTGCCCTGAGCCCTGTACTTCGACACGTTTTGCTTCCTTTATTTGCCGAGTCAGAAAAATAGCATCCTTCCACTAATGCGCCAAGTTGGTGCATCAGCGTGTGACGCTTTTCTTTATCATACATGACAGCAAACCGATTATCTCTGGGCTTCGGACACTTGGACGGACATCAGACGTTTGAAGACGTCATCCTGGGTCGTGGTATTTTTCAAAATATTCTGCCGTTTTACAGACGGAACCATTTATTGAGAAAGTCAGGAGATTAACTGATAATGATCGTTATTTGCTGCCCTGCATCATAGTATTTCCACAGAGAATATCGTATTATACAATGCTCAGTAGTGTTAGAAAGCCGGATATTGCTTGTGACATTTACCTGCCAGTCCCCCAGCGAGCCAGATAGAACAAGGATGAGGGCTCGACGTGGCCTCTGGCTTCAGCAGGTCGCAGAAGATGGCGTATGGGATGAAGTAGAGCGTGTACCCCGGAACGTCCCTCAGGATCATGGCCCCGGCCCCCCTGTATAGGCCCTGGAGGCCCTCAGTCTGCAGGATGCTGCTGATACAGTGGATGGGTCCTCGGTAGAGTCTCTGGCTGGGGATGTCGACGGAGCGCAGTGGGATGTTGGTGCCATTCGACACGTTGCCAGCGAGGTGCAAGTTCTCTGTGGAAAATGAATTAAACATGAAAGGGGAGGTCAGTGAACTTGTCGCACATTGTTAAACTCAATCTTGCCTGTTTTGCGCTTCCGCGGGTGAAGAAACTGGTCTCCGTTGCCTCTCCGCTGACTCACATTCAGCTTTATCAAATCACAACAGTTCAGATGCAATAATCTCAGAGGAGTGCGCAGAAATGACATTCGAACTGTTGCCTGACACGGAGTAAACTTTCCGAACCGTCATAAAACCATCCGGAGCCATTAAATTCACGGCCAAAGTGTCTTTGAGGAAGGTAAGGAAACAAATGTAAGTTATCACATCGTGAAGTATAAAGTGTGCGAGCTTGACAGACGCCATAAGAGAAAGCCATAAACGCTTCACGAGCCATTTCGTCTTATACAGTTAGGCCCATAAGTATGTGGACAAAGCCATCAAGATGTGGTGGAAGTGTGGACTTTCAGCTTTAAGTCAAGGGGTTGAACAAAAATGTCACATTAACCGTTTAGGAATTACAGCCATTTTTATTCATAGGCTCAAAAGTCATTGGGCAAACCAACATAATTATAAATATAAGTGATATTTTTAATTCTTGGATGAAAATCCTTTGCAGTCAACGACTGCCTGAAGTCTGGAACCCAGGGAGTTTCCTCCCTTGAGATGCTTTGCCAGGCCAAAGTGACGAGGGAACGGGCCACACCTGACTCGTTTCAAATCCATTGTGATGGTGCACAGAGGCAAAATGACGACCGCTGTGTCCCTGTCCCAACACGTCCGGACCTAACTGTATGTCTTGTGACCTCAGTTTTTATCGGTTTACCGTTTAAAGGAGAGATGCGGCCCAGACGACACAACTCCACCAGAAATACAACCTCCTATCAGACACGCTGCAGGTTTGAAGGCTGTCGACAGGGCTCGTCGAACCTTTCCTGACGTCCCCCCCCGTCAATCTGCATGCCCAGCGTGATCCAAATGCCAGAGAGGGAGCAGGGCTGGCCCGTGTCTGAGCGACAAGGCCTGAAACTAACAACGGTTTTCACTGTCTATAAGATTGCCAATTGTTTTCTACAAAATGTAAAAAATAAGTGAAAAATCACAGTTTCTCAGAGAACCAGGTGATGTCTGGGCAAAGGTCTAAAACCTCATATCGAAGAAACTGGAACCACTGAACATTTGGCATTTTGGTTTGAAATGATGACAATCAATCGATTATCAAAATAGTCGCCCGTGAAGTTTCTGTCGCTCGACAATGTGGAATAGTTCGAGCTGAAACTATTACAAGATGAGTAATTTGCAGTTAAAAAACAAACTGGACAAATGACTTTTCCAGCTCTTGTCAATGATGTTTTGGTTCTTTTCCCTTTTAGCGCTTTCATCTCAACGGCCACTTCAACGTCTAGAAGTGCGTCAACTTCAACTGTCAATTCAGCTCCTTTCAGCTCTTCCGATTTCACTACTGCTTCAGTTTTTCACTGCTTTCATTGCAAATATTTTTTTTTTTCCAGTAAACAAAAATTGAAAAATTTAGCCTTTTTTGTGTTATTTTTTAATTCATGAACTTAAAAAAAGAAAAAATAAGTCTGGCCCCAAATAATTATTTTTGACCTTATTTTAAACCTACTTCAATTTTTTTTTTTTTTTTTTTAATATACATACCACAGCCTTTTCTAGTTTCTTATATTTACTCTTGTTTTTTAAACACAAAATTAAAAACATCCACATCCGATAACTCGATAACTTGGGAAATTAAACTGGTAGAATACGGGATTATAAAAATAATCAAGAGCTGCAGCCCTAAATGGAAGCGCTGGGTTTATGCATATGTTGGCAGTCTCTAGTGAACATATGAGTGTTTGGAGCATAGCGAGGAGGCAGATGGAGGCGAAGTGGAGTCATTTGATTTATTTTGAAAATCACAATCCTTGTTAATCTTCTTTTTTCATGTTTTAAAAATAGATTTCGTTTTTTTCTTATTTTCTTCAGAAAACTCATGCACGTTGGGGCCAGTCAGCAGTACAAAAGTTACACAATTTCATTTGCAAACCACAGTAACGCACACCGTTGAAAAAAAAAAATGTATCCGTGTGCCAAACCGTTCTTTAACCTTTTCAAAAAGAAATTTTAAAAAAAGGAAGGGAAGGGAAATGTTGCCATAGTGGCCTGTTTACCTGCAACTGTGTCAGCTATGTTCCAGAAAAGCAGAGAAAAACAAAAACAATAACAGCGCTACCACCATTTTCAGATTTAGAATAAGTTGTTCTTCTTTCTGCTGCCCAAGGGGAAAAAAACAAAACAACTAACCGATTTACCTGCTAGAAACATCTGCGTCTGCATTTGTAGTCTGATCTTGACCAGATCCACCGGGCTTCCCAGGCCCACTGACATCAGTCCCGTCAGCATGCTGGCCACAGTCAAGTCCAACATGCCACTGGGATGCCGCTCGTCGCCATAGCGATACTTGCTTATAAGTCTCTGTGTGTTACTGAAGAAGCCAAACACCACTGAGTTGTAGACGGTGATGCTGGCCAGCGGGAAAGACATGCCCTTAAAAAACCCCATGACCTGAGAAACACAAATAAGGCATTACTGGTCAAAAAAAAATGAATAAAAACATTCCCCAGTGGTAAAAGCATGCACAGCCTCGAGTACAAATTTTTAGCCTGCACCAGCAAGTGTTCCCTCCCAACCGGGGGGGGGGGCTGGAGTTTAGAAGAAAGATTTTGAAACTCAAACACAGCTGTCCGCTGAACAAACGGTCTGACCACTGAGAAAAGCAGAACTTCGGTTTCTGAAAGGCAGCGCGGGGCTGAAACTCATGCACGTTGGGGCCAGTCAGCAGTACAAAAGTTACACAATTTCATTTGCAAGCCACAGTAACGCACACCGTACTGTCAACCTTGTATCATACTTGTATGAATCAGATATAGCAAACACTTTTCTTCAGTTCCCACCACTAAGATGCAGGTTGATTCTGACCTGTTGTGGAGTTCAAGCATTTTCCCTTCCTTCCCTCCCTCCCTCTGTTGTTTTACTGTCCCTGTACATCGCTTTAAGCTTCTACAAATAACTTCCCAAGGTGCTGGACCCACTTATAAAAGATCAACGTACAAAGCATCAAAGTATTCACTTAAAAATGGAGGTTGTGTTATAATCATCCATACCGTTTTTTTAAAGGACCAAATGGTAAATGGAGACAGGTGGATTGAAGGAGTGAATATTTACCGTTTCCTTCCTGTAGATGGTGAGAATGCAGTGTAGAGTGTTCTTGTAGCCTTTCCCAGCCTGGAGCCGTGTCTGGATGAGAGAAACCAACCACTTTCAAAACAAATAAAAATAAAAAGAAAGCCAAAGCCGTACTTCTAAACGTACTTCTAACATTTTCAGTGTGAAATTTCTTTCTTTCTGTATCATTAAAAATACCTCATTTCCATTTTATAATGTCCAATTTTCATTTAAAATGTTGCAGCTGCAGGTTACTACATGGATGAAAGTTTGTCAGAATAAACATGTTCTTCCCATATTGAACAAGAAAATGTGCTCGACGTGGCAAATTCGTCTTCACAGCTCTCGCATTACAATAAATAAAACACGTTGTGTGCCACAAAATGCTGAAAGGGAATGATCATTTGGGAACTGTAGGTTTCTGTGCTTTTGTGTTACAGCTACAAGATGTGGAAAAGTTATTCCGCAGGTCTTAAATACCTTCACTGTGTCCAATGGATGGCCGACGACCACACTGGAAGCTCCTGAATCCAAAAGAGAAAGAAAAACAGACACAGAAGAAGAAAAAGTCAAACTCACTACAAACTCGGAAATAACCGGATTTTTTTTCCGTTATCCAATTCAGCGCTAGGACTTTGTATTACCTCTATGGATAAAAGCAACATGCTGAAACTCAACGACTCTCATCCAAAAACTGTACCTCGTCTTTATCAGTTTGTACTTACAAAGAGAGGCACAAACACGGGTGTCCTCAACCAGCTGATCCGGGAGCCCGAAGAGAGCAAAGGCAAACTAAATGTTGTCTGGCTCGACTTGGCCAACGCACATGGATCAATCCCTCATTACGTCGTTAACGCAGCTATGAAACACTACCATATCCCCCACCAGATCAGGGGAATGATCGCTAGCTACTTTGGAGGATTCAAGTTTCAGCTGAAGACTGTCCATTTCACAACCCAGTGGCAGGACTTGGAAAAGGGAATCATAACAGGCTGCACTCTCTCTCATCTTGTTTATCACTGGGATGAATCTGTCATAACAGCAGCAGGGAAGGAGTCCAGACAGCCAAAAATGGAGTCTGGCAGCTGGCAACCTCCAATAAGAGACTCTATGGATGACCTTACGTAACAACTTCATCCCATGTACGAGCAAGGTGGATCCTGAAGGCCCTTGATGACTTGGCTTCATGGGCAAGATTGAAGTTCAAGCCCTGGGCCGTTTAACTTGGATCACAAGGAGCATGGACAAAGTGGGACCTGCCGGGGCAGAAGATCACATGGCCTGCACTTTGGAGACTGGAATCCGCATCTCTTTCCTGCTCCAATCGGCGTACGACGCCAACACCCAACAGGAACAAACCTGCACAGGTGGGGAAAGAGGGAAGCCCCACCGTGCTAGATATGCGCTAAGAGAGACACGTTGGCGCACCTGCTGGCTGGTGCAAGACAGCAATTAGCCAGGGGAGATACAGAGGGCGTCATGACAAGGTTCCTCAGAGCGCTGGCTGACATCTTGGAGCAGGAGGGACGGAAAAAGCGTCAGACCCATGTGAGACCAGCCCCATCCATACAGTCAATCAGGGAGGAGGAGAAGCCACCCTCCTCTAAGAAGACCAAGAAGAGCCTCCCACAGCTTGCACAATCCTCGGAGTTGAGGGTGGACCTGGGGAGAAAACTACACTTTCCCCAGGCGGTCCACACATCCCAGAGGTCTCTCTTCCTTTGTTGATTCCCTTTGTCCCCACCATTCTGATAGCAACACACAGCACTACTTCCTGCAGTACAGTATTGTCCTAATAATGCAACAGAGCGTGTAGTAACACAGTCTGTTCCAACACTGCCTCGGTACAGACAGAGGGTTCGGAAGTAATCAACAAAAGCTGGGGCACCTGTAGGGATTACAAGAAAAAACTGGAAAATGAGAGTTCTAAAACTTCTGAGCAGTAGATGGACAGACAGATAGAGCGATCCTTTATTGGGCTTTTGGTTTATAATTCATTTCAGCAGCAAAAGTTTACAAAAAATGCCTTAACACTCAACGCGTACCCTCATGTCCCCGCTGAGATAAAACAGAGGGTAATGTAGCAAGAGACTGGTCGAACTGGGCTGCCATCATGGGGCCCTGGGGCAAACATGAGCCATTGTGCCCTTATTAACCCGCTGTTCCTCCCGCTCTCTGTGCGTTGTGCGTCTGCCTCACCGCCTCACATCAGGCATCAAACACACACAACACATGGCAACACAAGGCGTACAGTATACTGCCTAGAAAGTCCAGACAACAACCAGTACTCGCTGGGCCACAGGTTCGTTGTGTGTCAGTTAGAGTTCAGTAATTTAACGGACTGTAAATGTGTTTAGGAACATGAACCACATAAACACAGTGTCAAATACAACTAGATTTCTACTCAGGGCCACTCGGGGCGGTTTGGGGAGTTGCCAACTTCACCAACCTGCTTTCCCTGGTTGTTAAGATATCAAAAGATAAGAAAAAGGAGGCACGAATTTTAAGAAAAAAGACGTTTCATCCTGCAGTTGCAGCCATAGCAGCCCTCTTCATAGTACAGACAACTGTAGTTTGCCCCTGAGTTGTGTTAAGAATATTGAGGGAGGCATTTTCCACCTTCGGTTGCCTTCCCAGCAACAAACGCGAGGGCGGATTTTAGCCATTTTGATGAAAACAGCACCAACAAAAGTGAAGCACTTGGCATCAGGACACCGTCTACTGTGACACAACAGGGTCAGTTTCAAGAACTGAATTTTCTGTTCGCTTTTCACACACCGCCTAGTCTTTTAAATTTGAATTCTTCACAGATCCACCACGATCCATCTGCTCTTTATTTCACCAACACTAAGGTTTTTCTTAGTAATCTTTCAGTTTTGGTTTACAGGGATCACTAATCTGACCCTGATCCTTTTCCCAGTCTGAAACCCATCCTCTCTTCCATCCGACTTGCATTCATCGTCTAGAATTTCATTTTGAAAGGCTTGCGGTTTTATCAAGCCACTGCCCTGAGAGCACCCTGTATGAATAAACAGGACCACAACTTGATCTGAGCCTGAGGGTGCAGGAGCCCCACTTCTTTTGTTTATGCAACTAAAAATGATGCAGTAGCAGCGCCCCTAGCGGTCACACCCATCACAGCAAGTATTCGACTTTAATGAAAAAAAAAAAATGCGTTTTCTCATTAGAATAAAAAAAAAAAATGTCCACATCGTCGATCCCGCAGCAACAGTCTCTGCGTGCGCGTCTGCAAGAGGCACCGCAGTCAACCAGTGGCCGTACTTTAGTTCAGGGAGAACGCCCTGGAGGTGGGGGGGGGGTTATTCTGCGGACCCTCCATTGTTAACGCTGGATGGGGTGGATGTCTGCGGGGCTGCAGAAGTTTTCCTGCACGAAAACAGCAGCGTGTGTCCGTCTGTGAAGCCGTGTGTTCGTCCTTGCAACAGCTGAGTCAATCCACACAAACATGAAATTATGGGAAGCCCCCTGGGTGCACCCCCCCCCCCACTGAGTAACACAGAGCCTCTTTTATAAGATAAGCCTGGGAAGAAAAAAAAAAAAAAAAAAACTTTGTGCAACTCACCGCCGATCCATCCTGCGACAAAATCCTCCAACTGAAAACTCTTCGAGGTCTGCATCTTCCACTCAGAGCTGCTCCGCGCGTCCAACTGTCGGCCGACTGTCTCATCAGTCGGGCAATGCAAAGCCCCCCCCCCCCTGGAAGATTCTCAGTCCCGGCGATGAGAAAAAAAACGACAAGGCGTCGTCTGTTATTGATAATGCGGCGGGCAGGTCCGTTCCTGAGAGAAGAAAGCGCGATTTTAAAGAGTGTTTGCTGTGATAAGAAAGCTGCACAGCGTGTTGGCACCAGCGGCCAATCAGGACAAAGTCTGAATCTGCGGAGGACAGGTCTCCCCGCCAATCAGGTGTCCGCTCTCCAAGGCCCCGCAGCCTATAGAGACACCGCCATGGAAATGAGCCATGAGGAGTGAAGCTGGGCCGAGATGCGGGGCCTCTGCTGACAAACGGGGCCTGTCTGCTCCGTGTGATGTTGTACGCGCTGCGCCATTCTCCTCGGAGCCCAGACCCCAGCATCACGCTTTTAGTGACCTGTTATGGCCTTCAAGTATTATTTCTAAAGTGCACCTACTCTATATGGAGTTGATTGGACTTACAACATTTTCCACGCACACAACGTGAACATTTGTGAAAGCGAAAGCATAAAGTGTCAGAAATGTAAAATGTGACTTAAACTATTTCAGTGAGAAGATATTCAATCAGTTTACTGGGTTCACCTGGATAAAAGTAAGTCGGTCTCCTCCATCAGGCGTGTGATAAATCGCACCTTCGTGAAGACTGAAATGTTTAAACCGTTCCAGTTATACTGACACGTGTTTGTATGACTTGGTCCAGCCGGTTTGGATCAGCGGGGGGTAACGCCTCTCTGTGCAGTGCAACCCGGCTGAACGGCAGCGCGAACGACAGCCTCCAAAACGACCATAAAGCTGAATCGGCGCGTCTCCAAGAAGGTAAAAAGTAGTGCCGATCAGAGTTTTAGCGAGGTGTACCTAATAAACTGCCAACTGAGTGTTTGTCTTGAAGTGGTTCCCAACCTGGGGTTTGAGGCCCCCCAGGGGGTCTTACAATCTAGGAGGGAGGACTGTGTCTGCGATGCAAATTATGACTTTTCTGTGATATTTCCGTTACCACAGAATGTTTCTTTTCTGGACAAAGAAACAGAAACTTGTACATCTACAGTTCTTTGACAACTGGACACACTCAATCAGCTGGTGAAGATTGTGTACGATGATTGTTCAGCGCAGAAAACATCCCCAGTGGACCTTGAGACGAGGTTGTTTAGTCAACCTCAGGTGTCCCACAGGGGCATCGTTCTCTGGCTGAACTGCTCACAATCCGCTCACAAGGAGACATTCTGCTTTTACCTCATAAGACGAAAAAGTTGGGGACCCGCCGTTCACAGTTACTGCAGTAAAACAGCAGCGATAGGAATAAAATTAAAATCTCATTCCAAAAAGGGGAATTATAGAGGATAAGAAAAAGGAAATGGTTTCCCAAAATGTGTTTAATGTCAGGTAAAGCTTTATTATTAATCCCCGTTGAGACATTTGTCCTCTGCTTTTGGCCCTTCCTATAACTAATAAGGAGAAAAGTGCCAACTCCACTTCTGAGGTCAGTGCCTTGGTCAAGGACATGAGCAGGAGGGTTCCTGGTAGTCCATATAATAGCCTACTGATCGTGTAATGCCTAAACCAGAGCACCCGGAGGAAACTCGAGGAGAGCAAACACGCAGAATAAATCCAGTGAGCTAAACCGAGGTTCAAACCCAGGCTGATATCCGTGTTGACTCCCTCTGTAATAACAGAATGCCGAGGCCCCTTTTCACAACACAAAGGTAAGAAACATGAGGATAACGTGGGGCGACAAAATATGACAAACTCAGCACTTTTCTGAACAAAGTTGTCAAATGTTCAACAGATTTACAAAAAGATTAAAAAAACAAAACAAAAAAATAACCAGGAACTAAAGCTGTTGCATTAATGTTGGTGGAGTAAAGCGTACAATAAGTTTTCAAATGACTCTTTCATAGTGCCAGTATTTCCAAAATCTCCCCATCAAACCTTTTTTTTTTCCCCTTTTTTATTGCCTGTATGAAATGGCCCATGGGCAGGTTGAGCAGGTGTTTCAAACTGAATATGTCTGGTATATGCTGTCAGTATCTAGTACCATGTGGTTTATGCTTTGAAAATGACACTTGCAATTGAATCGCTTTTTGATAAGGAGCAGTGTGACGATATTTATATTAATATCTCTCCCTGAAATGTAGTACAGCAAAAGTAAAACGTTTCTTTAAGCAGAAAAACTCCAGTGAAGAACCTCTTTAAGGATAGTGGGTAGGTCACTGCAGCACCTCTGCTTTCTCTACACTGATGTCTCTCTCGAGAATCAGCTAAATGATTCACCATACTATATGGAAAATGTGAAATGAATTTATCTCATAGAAGCCAAGTTGTCTACTGACCTCTGAAACCCCTGGATGGATCAGCCACACTAAACTGTGGGCATCCAAACAGGTTCAAACCCACAGATCCCAAAGTTTTCCAAAGATATCAGGTATGTCAGGGCTGAATTTTGGGGAGTATTTGCATAAAACGATGCACAAGACATGTAGAAGGTTCCTGTTCGATGGACGAGAGCAGCCATAAAAAACACGGGGTCTGGGGGTTTGCAAACGTCTCTCTGTGTAAATGTATAGCTTCAGTGAAGAGCCGGAACGAGCAGACACATAACAAACTGCACAGTGTGGAACAAGATGACTTTAACAACCACAATACAACTCGAAGGGGAAATAAAAGGAGAACACTGGAGGTTAAGGGGCTAATGTCTCTGCAAACACTTGCCTCCATAAAATCATAGGAGTTAATGTTTCAGGCTTGTTGTGGAGGAAACCTGACTCCACCCCGTGATAAGACACTGATAACAAAGAAACGACGTTTTCACACTTTGTGGAAAATTACCAGAGAAACACAAAAGGGCCTAGACAAAAACAACAACCAGCAAGCAGCTGCTTCTCCACTGTTCATTCTTTCTTTTTCAAAACAAGTAAATGTCTATATTTGCTTAATTTCTCCTTTTTTTTCAACTGCCAACAGGCTTATCTGAAGAAATAAACTCTAGACAGGGTACTGGACTTGTCTTTAAAGAATTCATGCTTTATGTGTTCTCTGCCTTCCAAAACGTAGAGTTATAGAGGCTGTGTTCCCCTTAAAATTCCTCCTCTTTTCCTTTATGATCCAAAAAACGAATTTTAATTCGCGATCTCGCCAAACAGCCCCAGCTCGCTTGGATGATTTCTTAGGGTCCAGGATTAAGGTTGTCTGAGTAAAAACAACACTACTCCTTAACCGACACTACAAATTCCCAATGTCTTAATCATGTAAAACCAGCTGTCATCAGTAACTGTAACTGTAAATGCTCCCATTCACTGAAGAAAAATGTTTACAATTTATGTGTCACTAGTTACTTTCTGTTTCAATGTAAGATACAGATAATGAAACGAAACACTCTAGGTAACCTCTCTTTATCTGTAATGGACGCAGACTCAGGGACGCAAGTCTCCCATTACTGTTCTCTGTCCTCTAACCTTTCCTCGCTCTGTGCAAAGACCTTCCCAGTGAGAGAGAAACAGAGGTGGAAAGGGAGGAGAGGATCTGAACGGGAGGAACGAGAAATGGGTTGCAAAATTTGTGTGATGGTAAAAATAATAATAATAATTATAACCTTTATTTCTATTGCACCTGTCAAAACCAGAGTTACAAGATCCTTGTACCAGACAATATAGGTTCAAAAGCAGCAAAACATTTACAAGAACATGAGACACAAAGAGGTGAAAGAGCAGAAAAGGACAACATTAAAACATCTGAAGAGACATTATAAATGTTATGCAGATGCCAATCTGTAAAGGTGGGTTTTTAAAAGCTTTTTTAACCCGAGGCACTGACTCCGCTGTTCTGATAGTGAGGGGGAGTTTGTTCAACAGTGCTGGGGCTAGAGCAGATAAATGCACGGCCCCCGTTTGTTTAAGCCTGGACCGTGGAACTTTTAACAGGTGCCGGATAGGGGGTTAAGAGTTGTGAGATGTGCAGGGGAGTGTTGGAGAAAAAGATGCCCAGATCAGGGCATCCCATTTCCAGGATCCATTAGAGTCTATGCAAACAGCCAATCATGACTCCACTCATAAAAATAATAAAAGACAGACAGAAAGAAAATAAACCTTTTACATATTTAATCTTTAATGGAGGCAAAAGTAACATAGCTGGTTTGTTATTGTAGTGAATTTAACTCCACACAACAACAGCTGTGAATTTGCTTTATTGACATTGTACCTTGAGTAGCTGTGGTGGAAAAGCATCTGCCACAACAGTTTAATGAGGAGATGTAGATAAGTTTCATCTCTGTGCAGCCAGTACAAATATACTGTAGGTCCAGGATGGGCGTAGTTTAACCATAATGTTTTCTTGTTGCATTTCTATTTCTACGTATGTCCAATAAACAAGGTAAAATGTATAAAACAGACTTACTGCTGTGTTTTGTTTTGTTTTTTTCCCACTTTTGATGGCGCTAGGTTGGCAATTCCCCCCCCGTTTCCAGTCTTTGTGCTAAGCTAGGCTAAACACGCCCTGCAGCCACAGAGATGAAACTGATATCCATGTCCTTATCTGACACTGGCTAAGATGGCGAACAACAACATTCCCCCAAGCTTTGCACGTTTCTTTACCTGAGATAATTTGCATAGAGAAAGATTAATTATTTACCAATGAGACAGACGAGTTCCAAACATGCTGAGATTTACAAAACCCCTAAGGGTTTATTCAAAAAGAAAATCATTGCCAGATGAACTGCATATCTATACATAGATGGTGTGTGTGTGTGTGTGTGTGTGTGTGTGTTTGCTGCATCTCATATGTTTCTGTATCACATTTCAGTGACTAAAGGGTGTCTCCCGGACTGACTGCTATTACCGAGGTCGGATTTGTTGACATCCGACCCGGCAGTCACCTCCACACAGATTGGTCAAGGTATCCTTGCTGATCTCAAACCTGTGATTACTGATTTCAGATAGAAATGAGAGATGTAGATATGTTGCGTTTAAATACCACTTTGAGACAAAATACGAAGAAATTTAAGAAAGATTTTTGGACAAACTCTGCGGGAAGGTTTCAGTTCGTGTGAAGAGAGAACAAGGTAGGGGTTACATATCCCAACACCTTAGGGATATCTAAGCCCTACATAGTTATGACCATTTGGTTTCAGTTTGTGTGAAGAGAGAACCAAGAGGTCATGACTATGTAGGGCTTACATATCCCTAAGGTTGGGGCCACCACCTGCCACCAGAAGAGCTTCAGTGCTCCCTGGCACTGATTCTACAAGTCTCTGGAAGTCTACCGGAGGGATGGAACAACATTCTTCCAAAAGATTTTCCCTCATTTGGCGTTCTGATGGTGGCGGTGGAGAGCGCTGTCTAACACGTCGGTCCAAAAGTCTCCCACAGGTGACTCCACTGGGTTGAGATGCGGTGAGCGCGAAGGCCACGGACTATGACTCTCTTCTGTTTCATACTCATCAAACCATTCAGTGACCCCTCGTGCCTGCGCGAAGGCATCTGCATTTGATGCGTTTCTCCACTCATTTCTTCAGGTTTTCCTCTAGTCTCTCACCCCTTTGAATAGGTGCATACTTCAAGTACAGTCCGCTCCATATACGTTTGTCACACCTTTTAGCTTACTTTTGTCTCATTTCACCAAATGATTTTCTGAGTCCTGCACTTTACACTTCGGCCTGAGCTACTCCATGTCCCTTTTATTTTGGCATGTGATTCTCCTACAGATAACTGCTACTCTCACCCACACACCTACTGGAAAAAGATCGTTTGGTATTCTTTTATGATAAGATAAGCAAAGTGATATAGTGATTTCATGAGTTACTATTGAAACAGAAACATCTAATGAGGGTTTGAGAAGGTTTGGACAAAGAAGAAACAACTTATGATGGGCTATCCAAGGAGGACGGTTGTTAGTGCGGGTGAGCGACTTGAGAATAATATATTCACAATTGCGGAGGTTCCAAAATTCAATCTCAATGATAAAAAGTTGCACGGATTACCACTGGAACAACAGTGAAGCTGGATAATTGGTACTGAGGAACACAGAGCAGCAGTTGTAGCGTAGACAGCACAAAAAGGTCAAATTCTTGTCATTAATGATGCAGGGATAGTCCACTGAAGTTTTGTCCACAAAAAACCTCAAAATCTACACCACCGCCACAACATTAAAACCAGTAACTGGATGCCTAGTTTGAGTCCACAGGCACTGTCTCCGACCTCCATGCAACACTGAAGAGGCCTGTCAGCCAAGACAGCCCAACAATGTCCAGACCCTGCAGCATCTCAGGGTGAAGCTCATCCACTCCTGGCACCTTGCCATCAATGAGCTTCTAAACTACCTGAGAGACCTCTACCAGAGACATGGGTTGAGGCTTCCCCCGAGTCGTCCAACTCTGCCTCTTCCTCCGAGGACACGTTGGTCGGGCTCAGCAGCCCCCCCCCCGCTGGAAACGACATCGGCCAGGCCCTGCTTTCCCTTTCTGAGATGCCAGAGGTGACGCAGCTCAGGGGTTTGCCCTTCATCTAGTCGTCATGCATTTCAAACAACTTTAACATTGCTTTAATTGTGTCCTGTGATGTTACTACCTCTGGTTAAGAAATATATATAAATCTAAAAACACAAGTTTTAGAATATGTAGGAAGTAAGGATAAGTTGTGTAAGTTGTAATTATTATCTATTATAATCATATTTCATGATTACGTTGTAATGCTTACGATAATTTATGACATGGTGGATGAAACCCCGATTTTATCAAGTGCGCACAAAGTCCATATTTTAATATTAACATAAAACACAAATGTACATGTTAAGAGGGCACATGTGAGCAACACTTTACATCTCTACTCAACGAGGGCACACGTTCTGCGTATCTCCTTGAACCCGTGTGTGAGTCTGGCATGTGTCTGTGGTGTGTCCTGAGTCAGGCCTCTGATTGGTCCGTCGGGACAGATGTAGTTGACACGGGTAGTGCAAGTGAGGTTGAGTTTATCCTCTCAGGTGACAAACAGCGGACTGCATGACATGTGCAAAGGCAGAACATCCCCAGTCTTACTGAGACAGGAGACGAGTCACAGCGTTGGTTGAGTAAAAATGAACCAATGTTAATTTTCTAAATCTTTTTTAGGTCTTTATGAAAATATGAACCCAGCAGCACTGCACAGTTTAAGAAACCTGTGATAAAATACCATGATGATTTTTTAATGCGACAAAAAGGACACGTGCAGCTAAGTTAATTATTAAATAAGATTTAAAAAAAAAAAAACCTCAGGCCATCTCCCTTAAAGAAAAACTAAACTGGAAAGGATTCAGGGAAGGAATACTTTGGTCAAGGACATCCTCTAAGGCTTGTACACTGAGGATTTGTTACAGTTAATGAAAAACACACCACACTCACTTAACAGTATGCAATGAAGTAGAGGGAAATGGCATGAAGTATCAAAGAACAAAACATTTTTCTGGGTCATCAAAATCTGTGCTAAGTGCAAAGTTTTGTAAAGATTAGAGGAACTCTTTGTGAGGAAAATCTGTGGCGGCAGAACTGGATGTGCCGCTGAGCCTAAATGGAGGCAGTATCTGTGGGACCAAGGAGAAGAAGATCTGGCTTTTGTTGTTCCTGAGTGAGAATGTAAAGCGCTTTATCAATGGCCGCATGCCGGCGCTGTGTACAGCAAATCCTCACCCATGGCTGAATGGCTCTCCACCAAATTTCACTGAAATTTGCTTGAAATTGAAATTTCATCCATTGATCATTTTTTCGACATATTCCGCCAACCAACAAGCAAGACGTACCGAAAGGCCGAAAACGAAATGACCTTGGCGGAGATAAAAAAAGACAGATCATCAAGTACGTGAATGCAGATGACAACCGAACGACAACCATCTCACAGCCGCCCCGCGACCAGCGGAGTTTGGAGGGAGGTTTTCATCCGTCTGCTGCGCTGGTGTTGGTCTCTCCCTTTCCATTAAAGCTTGGTGGACTGATTGCCCACAGCCCGAGGATCAGTAATTAGACGTTGCGGTGTTATCTCTTGATCTGTGATTTCCCCCAGTGGATAGTTCATCTTTACAGCGGTAATCTGTAATAATCATGTGCTGGTGAGAAAGTGGGTACAGGGCAGCGCCGCACTCAGGCGCCGTGTCGCTTCAAGTCTAAAGCTCAAAAGTAAAAAATACTAGATCTGGGAGAGTTTGAAATCTACTTCCAGATTTTGTGGTTAATAATAATAATAGTAATTATAAAAAATAATAATTTGTGGTTCAGCTGCAGCTCGGACGGGCCCACTGTGCTTCAGCATACTTTCTTTCTCTTGTAGCTTCCGTCTGTGGTGCTAAAATAAACACTTGATGCTATGACATAAGGCTTTATGTTCCCTGGGAATGTTTCTGGGCATGTATTCAGATGTGGGAGTCGCTCAGCACAAACACAGCTTTTTTAGGAACAGCTGGGTGCTCTGACACATTGATTATAAATTTCTAAGCTCATTGGCTTTTACATCGCTAATATTCCTGGCTGGTTTTCTTCCCTTCAGGCTATCACTGCTCTTTTACATTTGAAATGTTCAATATTACATTTTTTTCTAGCTGTGACCCGTTACCTGCCCTTTTTATGGACAAACTAAGAGAAGTCTGACATTTCTTATTTAGCTGTGTGAGAGATAAGACTTGAAAAATTAAGAAATTTACATGTGTTCTGATTTGATGTCATTTTGGACAACAGCACCGTTGTGCTGTTTTTTTGCCCCGTCAGTCCACTGACCCGTAGTAAGTACACATGGACCTGTTTACGAAGGAACGGTGACCAGTTAAAGCACATATTGTCTGTGTTCAAACAGGAACGCAAAAAAGGTCTGGTTTTGTGTAATAGCCCCATGTGATTCTCAGCTGGGAGATATTTATGTGGATTATGTAACACTTCTTAAACACTGAGCCCCTCGCGGTCTAACTGAGGTTAGTGACACAACCCTCCAGTTTGTAGGGTCATGGGGATTTCAAGGGAGGTTGAAAAAAAAAAAAAAAAATCAGAAAGTATAAAAGGCACAAAATTCAGTGACAATGAAAACAGGCATAGTAACAAAAATGCTCAGTTGTGGCACATTTTCATTTTCAGCAATGAAAAGGAAAGACTTTGTATCTGTAGCAGTCACTGTGGTGGAGATAAGTAACTACAGTACATATTTCTTTAGATATTAAAGAGAGCAGAATTCTTCTTCTTCTTCCTCCTGTTGCTATTCACCATTACATGCGCCAACTCTGCACAATGTACATACACTCTGATTGGAAGCCGCCCCCCCTTCATCAGAGTCCATCAGTATTTCAAGAAACCAACAGCGAGGAGGGTAATGGTCAAAAGTGGAATGGGAAAAAGTCTTCTGGTTCGAGTGCATGTTAGAGCAGTTCTTAGAGGCTCAGAGTATTTAAGAGCGGATGAGAAAAGGTAGAGCTTTTTTTTTTAAAAGCTTGAATGAATCATGAAAATAAGACCAAACAATCAGGCCGACAAAGAAAAAAAAAAGAAAAGAAAAAGAAAAACAGACCTTAACTAGTCTGATGACACTAGGGGGCAGAATAAGTTCATGTTTGAATTTCAGGATGGACTATTGTTCCACCTCTGTTCTGCCTTTTCAATGTCACGGTTACAATTACGGACGACCTTTTCTCCTTACGTGGCAGTATTCATGCCACGGAACATGGGATTCCTGTGGAATTCCTAAAGCAGCCCAGTAAATATGGTTGACCCCAGTCCGGATACACGCTATGAAAAAAGAAAGAGAGAGGAAAAAAAAACCGAGGCTGGATTCAAAAGGTCTTTGCTGCCTCTGTGTTTGTGGCTTCATGCATGCAGCCTGCTTTTGTATAGAATACATAATGTGAAGACTGTAGAGAAATCGCTCCGTGGATCTAAATGTGCCGATAAAAGATTTCTTTGTTGCACTTGATTTTGCATTTATACATGCACATATATGTGGAATTAAATGAAAAAAAATGCATTTCATATGTGTAATAATAGAATTAGCATAAATGTTTGTCTTTCACTTGAAAAAACTGTATTATATTTGTAAATTTTGTTTTGTTTTTTTCTGAATAGATGAAGGATGAAGAATAAGGGGGAGTTCTCAAATACCCAGGGGAAGTTGAATAACAGAATTATATACAGCACGAACAGTATTGAATGTTTTATCTCAAGGTTCAGTGGGCTTCATTATCTTGTCCTCAGAAGCCCAAGCAAAGAGGATTTGTATGTGTGCAAGAGGTGTTTTTGTTTGTGTGAGGTCCAGTCGCATATGAGCA
This sequence comes from Xiphias gladius, assembly GCF_016859285.1. Classification (NCBI taxonomy): domain Eukaryota; kingdom Metazoa; phylum Chordata; class Actinopteri; order Istiophoriformes; family Xiphiidae; genus Xiphias; species Xiphias gladius. The sequence goes on from NC_053422.1 coordinate 2,838,039, forward strand.
TGTTGCAACCCCTTTATAAGAAGAGCGTGTATGGATAATGAGGAGTGCGGACGTAATCCCTCCACCTACAGGAAACAGACCTAAATCGCAGGGGATTACGTGTAAAAGGAGCTGGATGCAAAACAAATCGAATCATGTCGATGTTCATGTTCATCTCCTAACCAATGCTAATGCTACACAGCACGGACACTTACATGATGAGAAGGGGGAAGCACTTGAGGCAACTTAGAAAGTCTTTTGCTGACAATGTTTTTTCCACAGCAAATCTGTAGTGGATTGAACAAAAATAAATGTTTTTCATCAGACATGAATGAAAACAGGCCCAGTGAATGGTACCTTGTCCACCAATATTTATAGTGGTGTTGCTTTTCCAAGCCTGCGGTCTCAGTTTGATTTATTTAAAATGAAACCTCCTTCAATCTTTCAACCTGGCATGGGTGAGATTCTTTGCACCATATTTTTCCAATCTGAAAATCTGAAAGTGTGGATACCGTTTATGTCCTATCGGATAACAAACTGGATGGACCCTTGGTGCTTTTTCTGTGCATAGAAATACTGCATCTTCTATCTGGATAAATATGTGAAGCTGTATGAACATTATTCCATTATTTCTTTCCTCTCTCTTCCAATCACCTCCATCCAGGAGCTTTTTATCAACCCAACATTAACACCAAAAAGTAAAAAAAGTGTTTGTTGGAAAGTCACCAGCTTTCAGTCGGGACCTTCTTTGGGACTATTCGACCGCCAAATTTACTTATGTAATGATCAACATATTTCTGTCGCAATTTATCACTGTTAACATCAGACTCGAAATGATAAATCAGGCTCTTCTGGGCCTGTATTCTGTTTATCTCTGGACTTTCAGCTGCTCATCTCATTTGGCAGGATCTCAGTTCACAAACACTGTGTCCAATAACAAAGCTTCTCGTGAGTCTCCTGACTGTTGTGAAACATGGCTGCCTGGGTCTAATTTATTCTTCGCCCGTCCCTGTGTGGACGGTTTCAGTACGTTCATAAATGCAGGGTCATGAAAAGTTGTGTAGGTTAACCTGACTGAAAGATGTCACTGTACAGCAGACTGGTACAGAACCAGATTCACTCGCTTTGTACAAAATGTAAAAAAATTGTGGCAAAAGTCCAGAACCAAATTTAATTCCACTCTGCTAAATAAATTCAGCGCGGACCCCCTTTCCGATCATACAGTCCACCGGAAAAAGGAAAAGGCTCTTTTCATGAATTCTATTAACATCTACTTGCTTAGACTCTGCAGACCGGGACCTAAAATGAGGTGCAGGCTCATTGCTGCGAGGCCCCTACATGACAAGGATAGAAATATGTTTTAATGAGCTGGAGTCCCGAGGCGACAGGGTAAATTTTTTATTTGAGGTCAAGGCTTTGGGACTTTAAGAGTGAATAGAAATGAAGCACTGAATATTGTTCTGAGAACAGAGAGAGGTGGAAGAAATGCAAACTGTGCACGTGAGAAGAAAAGCTCTACGGCTCTAAGGAAAAGACCACATTAGAAAACAAAAATTAAATCATCAACAGTAAAAGTTGACTGGAATAAAAGGTCATGATGTCAACAACAAAAAAACCCTGATTTATCCTCTGGAGACCATGAATATCCAGAGCAAATTAAGGCAAAGCTAGCCTGTTAGGTTATACTGTAAGATATGTATGTAAGATATGTTGTGTATAAATTAAACATTTTGTCCTGAGGGTGACGCTAGAAAAGAGCTCATGAGCGGTCCAATCAAAAACGGGTTTATCCTCTAGGGACCAGGAACGTGCTCTGTCAGTTTCATATGTATTTGTTTGTTAACTTTGGGTATTTCTTCACACAAGTGGAGGTTTTGGCTTGATGATTAAACTAGATGGACTAAGGACTAACGTGGGCTAACGTGGACTAAGGTGTTGGTTATAGGGAAATTTTGACAGGTCTCTTAAAGGTCTGAATAGACAGGTCATGTCTTGATTTCTGATATGCCGTGAAGATTTCTTAGGCCTTGTAAATATGCAATTCTTAATTCACAGTCCAATAAAATGTATATTATTTAATATGACGTATTCTTAAGTGCATTATTCAGTATTTCGGTACAATTATTCCAGTATTCACTAGTGTCTTCATTAAGGTTAGCCAGAGCTTTGCCCCATTTTTTTCATCTGTTACTACATTTTTATACCATAGCTTTATTTCAGAGCTGTGGTTTAGGAATCAAAGTAGGTCACAGTTGAGTTTCTGGTTTGCGTTTTCATGGCAGAACCAGCACTGCTGCCACAAGCAAGCACCATATTTTATGAATTTACATTTTTTTTCCCCCCATAATTTGATTGTCTTTGGGCTTTCAGCTTCAAACCCCAGTGGGCTTCAGATGAACTCACATCACAGCACAGTTGGACCTTGGCCTCACTGACTCCATCCACTGAAAGATCTGAAATGCTGAAATCTGAAGCCGGAATGCATCCCAATCAGGTCAGTCTCCAGCATGAACAGCAGGCCTCCACTCAGCAGGTCATGTTGACCAATCACAATCCACTGTGTGCTTTATTGTTTTTGATGGTGCTGCCACGGCATGGCTTCATATGAGCTGTGTTTTTAAAGGCAAAGTAAATATGAGAAAAATGAGAAACAAAAACATGTTTTCTTTTTTATTCTTGTTAGACTTTACTGGCTAACTTTACTTTCAGTGTCTGTTATTAATTGTTTGCTCCAAATTCCCAAACTTTTCTGTAATTTAATATTTACCAGAATGTTAAACTCATTATCTTGACAATAAGTAACCTGCCTGGATTTTTTTAAATCAACAATTTGCTCCTATTTGTTGTCCTCAAAAAAAAAAAAAACACAATAAATTGTCAGAACTTGTTGGAAAGAGTCTGTGTTAAGCTTCTGTCAAATGGTGAAATTGTCTTAAAAACCCAAAGTTGCCATTGAAAGTTTTGACTTGCAGACTAATTAAACCTGCAGCAAATGATGCTTCTTCTTTCTCCTAGCAGAAGTCACAGGATGCAGCTCCAGTACCTGAACTGTGTGGTCAGTTTTTTTGGCATATCCAGACCGTATCTGGATCGATTTTAGAAAGTCTGGACAGCAAAACAAACCACATGAAATGCAATTTTTGCAAATCAGATCCAAACCGCCTTTTCAGGCGCTTTGAAATGCGATTCCAGTCAGATTTCTACAAATGCGTCTCAGTCCGCACGCTCTGACCGGCTCATATCGGATTTCAAAGTATCTTTTGCGTCACTCACGACGCGACACACAATCCACGACGTCAAATCCAGAGTGACGGAGTGAGCAGAATCCATGCTGCTACTAGCAGAGCGCTATCAGAGAGGACAGTTTTTTGGTGCTGTGTAGGTCAACGAAGGAGGGTGGACCTGCATCTCCCACGCTCTTGCGTTGGGAAGCCGCGTCACCAGCATAGCTACACCTACGTCATTACCAGAGCAACCCATGCAGATAGGCTGGTGATGTCTGGGCAAACAAATCCAATCCGATCACTTGCTAATAACAGTGCGGACAGTCTTTCACACATTGGCTTTGCCTCCGGTCTGAGTAAAGGCTTTGAAGCACCAAGCGTCAGATCAGTTGCGTAACCGACCCTGAAAAGGAAGCCACGGACCAGTCAAACTATTGGACCATTATAGGGAGAGCGCTGACCCCTGTGACCTGTAACTGAAGCTGTGTGGAGGGAGGAATGAGAAATACCGCAGGCCTGAGCCGGATCAGAGAAAGGTCAAAAGGTCAAACGGCCAGGGGAGACAAGATTTAAACCTGTGAGAACTGCTGATTTCTGCTCTGTCAGCTCGCTCATGGAAGATCACTAATGATAATCTATTAATCTAAAGTACACACTACAAGTTAATCAATATTTTTACGTTAATGATCAATCAAATGACTACGTGTGATGTGAAGAGATGACTTACCACCAATTCGGCAGCTTTTTAACCTCTTTTAGCTCATAGTTTTGGAATTCCATCACATTCACTGTTCGGTTCAGTCTGAGATTCATCGGGTGGATACGTGACTCCAATGACAACCTTTTCTCCTAGAGTATATGCTCATCTACTACTAATTTGTTTAGAATATGTTTCAGAGGAAGGGAGAATTGCTGCAGGGATGTCCAGTGGGAATGCTTTTTGAGTACAGTAAGTGCAGCTCATCAGAACGTAGTTGCGGTGGATTTTGAAACCAGACACCAGGGCTGGCATCCTGACGTCCCGCACGTGGTTAGGATCAGGCGACAAAAGGTTTGGTTAATGTCAGTGAAAGACTTTGGTTTCAGGGACATGCTCACTTTTAAACTTTTTCAACCAAATGCTAAACGTTTGTCCCTTTTTGACATGTGGATGATGTATTGCAAGAGTGCATATTGTAGGGAAAACAAATTAAATGCGTCGTCAGTGAACATTCAACAGATGCGTTAGCACTTTGGCGACATTTTGGCAGATACTCCTTCTACAAAACATATTTGCTGTTGCAAATTATACGTGTATAAACACGTGGTGAAGCCTTTTGAAGCCCAGAAGGCCCAGACTGACCAGGTGAGCTAGATCAGCTGACGAGCCACCCGGGTCGGCCGCTTCTCTCTAGAATTCACCCAGGACAGCCCACTGGATGCAACAGGAGGGATGTCACAATCTAAACGCAGGATTTAAAGATGAAGCTTACTGATTTCCTTTTTTAAAACCAGTGTTTTGTGCTCAAGGTGTACATGACGTTGTCATCTTTTCCCAGACTTTCCAAATTTAGCACTAAGAATCTTCTCTGAAGTCTTTCATTAGCATCAATTCAAATGAAATTAGCAGAAATTGAGGCAATTATGCTGCGAGGCATCTCTCTCAGCTCATCACATAAAGGACAATAGAACATGAAATGAGACTCATTTTCAATTTCTATCAAATCACAGAGCAGACAAATGCTGTCGTCCTTTATCCACCCTGCAACTGATTCTGTTAGTTCAGCTGTAGGATCATTTTGAGCCTGTTTGGAGACCAGATTCTAAACTGGTCGAACATTTTTTCCATGGTCTTGACCTTCTGACTTTCCGTCTGGTCGCTGAAATCCCATTTGTGTAACATTTGCTTGTACGGTATGTGACGAGGTTAAATATGTTGCGGGAGAAAAAGGTTCATGAGGGCTGACATTCTGTCTTGTGTCAAACTCAAAGATTTTCTGTCCTGAACTTCTCGAGAGGTTCGTTGTTCTTAAAGTAACCTGAGAAGAACACTCTAGTCCACGAGGCTGTACTTCACTCAGCCTTTATGTTTCAGTTTTGAAGTATACTTCACATGTTTAAAATGAGGAATTGTAAGTCAAGAGTGGGAACTAAGTCAATGTATTTGAGCTACCAAGGTGGAGAAATACAAGGTCTTGGTGTAACGCGGAAACTAAGGTTTGAGAAAACATAAGCGTCTGGAACAGGAACTGTAAAGTAGGAAATAGTTCTCTAACTCTAATTTCAGGTTCAGTACCACTGCTCTAAAGGTGTGTATAGTGTTCCGTGTACTGCAAAGCATGTCGGAGTATCTGCTGCATATGATTTGATCAGATGGCTGTTTGGTTTCAAATGGTGAATCCTGCTACTTCATTCTACCTGTAACACGGTAGATGTGACTGACCGACTGCGCTTGTCCATTCTGTTTCCCAGTTGAATGGTAACCAATAGTCAATCAGGCTTTATTCACACCGCACACCTTAATGCTCAGGTGCTACATTCATATCCGAGGTGCACGTGCAAAGGGACAGTGTCAAAGACATCAGACGCACGTGGTAGTAAACAAATGAAACAGAAGCCACTACGACGGATGTCTTTGGGTTTAACTCGAAGTACAGCAGATGATGGCTACTGTGAGACCAAGGACAGGAGACATTTACTGATGTCCTTAATAGGATTGCCAGTGTTGTGTACACATGAATAGTGCCGTTGTATCGTTGTCTTGTGATAATCAAGGAAAATATATTATTTTATGACCAGGAACTGCTTGCGCAAATGAATGTAAATGATGAAAGATAGTGTACGTACACTTAAGGTCACATGCTTTTGGTCGAAGGCTGTTTTTCATAGATTGCACTATGATCCATAGTTCCAGAGAAGAAAAAATCTTAATGCGGCATACATTTATAATACAAGAATGATCTTCTAGCTTTATGGCAACAGCTTGTGTTTGACTCTACCCTGTTTCAACAGGGCAATGACCCCACGCACAAAGCCGGGTCTATAAAGAAATAATTTTCCAGGTCAGTCAGGACACTCAGGTCAAGGTTTAAACCATTTATTGCGACAACATGCATTTTATTTACCAGTACGGCCCTGCCCGTCTGGAACAAATCCGAGCACGCGTGACACGGACTGACCCTGCGCTCACAAACCTCCCTGTCAGGAGCCTGAGATACACAACACGGATGAACATTAAAAACATACCACAAGATATACTCAGTATTCACAAACAAATTAAGGCCAACAAAAGAAGGGGCTGTGGAAGTAGAGCGAGTGACATTTCTGAAAACAGGCACCGACGCAGCAGGACGCAGAGCTCAGCGTCGCTGTGTGCAGACTGAATGAGCGCCAAATGTTTCCATGGATGCCCGTTGCGGGAGATGGCCCACGGACTTCCGTGCCTGCCTGAACTACAGCGAGGCCCGAGTTTGTTTTGCAAGAACTTGCCTTGCCTGCCCTGACCTCAACCCCATCCAACACCTCTGGGATGAAGTGGAATGCCGACTGTGAGCCAGACCTCATCAGCCAACATCCGTGTTGTTTTGGCTGAATAGAAACAAGTCCCTGCAGCCAGGTTCGACATCTGGAGGAAAGACTGAAACCAGAAAAGTGGAGGCTGTTCGAGCTGCAAGTCACTGAACATGGTTTTGCAATCAAATGTTAAACTATCACAGACGGGTGTAATGCTCAAGTGACCACATGCTATTGACCATGAAGTGTAGGGCCAGATTTAGGATCACATTTAAAGGTGGTCCAGGTCAGAATGGAAGGTATCAGGTTCAGTATGAAAAGTATGATTTTTTGTTTTGTTTTTGTTTTGTTTTTGTTGTATCATTTAAAACAAAGTAAAAACAAAAGATCACAAGACAAAAACCTGCAAAACATTAATTAATGTGGGACAATTAATGGGAATCAGTGCTGGAAGAAGGAGTCAGATATTCCACCTAAGTAAATGCAATAATAGCATAGTGTAGAGATATTCAAAATCTTACATAAGTACAAAAGCGTTAGCATCAGAATATACTGACAGTACCAGAAGCACTAGAATGGTCCATTTCAGATGTGGATTACAGCGGTTGACGCATTCATGCGTACGTCGCCACTAAAGGTGGAGATCAATTTAACGGCTCTATACACTGCTGGGAAGCTTGTGAATCCCCCCTTGTGATTATTGTGGTTATATTTCTGAGTAATGATCAGAGTCTGAAAAGTAACTAGTAACTAAAGTTACCAATATTTATAAGTCGAAGTATAAAGTAGCAGAAAATGGAAACACTCAAATGAAGTGCCTCAAAATTGTCTGAGTACGTGTACTTTCCACAACTGATCATATATCAGCTGCAGTCTGCCTGGAGTTAGAATACTGAAATTAGCTGGTGAAATCTGCTCAGTTTTCATCCACTGGGGCTTTTAAAGAGCAGTGGTCCCCTGACCCCTGAGCTCACTGAATGATGTGTTGTGATATTGTTCGGCACATTGTAACCCTTACATGTTTACTGTTTGTATGAGCGCCGCGTCTCCGGTTGTACATTACATTTTACGACTTCGCTTGTCTACGCTCCAAAGGCCAGAGTTGATTATCTGCCAGCCCGCCACACGCTGATAAACACCGAAACGTGCCTCGCCCCGTGATATACACAAATACATTTAGATACGCAGTGATCCTCAGCCGTGTCTGCGATAGCTTGTTAATGATATATGTGGGGTGTTCTGCTGCCGGAGCTGACTGCAATCCCACAACTGTCTGCTTCCAAATATTTATTATCGGCCAACACCTCCTTACATACGCAGAACGTCTGCACACGTCTGCACCTTTCAGCGCGACGCGCGCTGTGGTTTCCAGTTCAGCTGCTGGACCCAAACAACATCCCAGTTCACACACGTGCAGTGCATTCCACTCCCCATATGATTTACCGGTTCCCGATCTGTATTAATTAGATTAATATTTAATGATCCTTATCAATATTTCATCATCTGTATGTGGCTGATACAATGCATCTGTGAGACTCATTCATTTTCGTGCTGGGAGACACAAACGCCACACGAATGCAAATACTGCCCCCTACGGGCCACCTCTGGTGCTTTTCTCAACAAAGAGGGGACCCAGAACACGCTCAGGTTTACTCTGGGTGAGAATGTATCAGCACATTTGCTTTAATGACTCTTCACATCCGACCACTACCCTGACCTCCACACCCTTCCTGTCCATTTCCTACATAAAGGGCAGACTACTTCCTGCACTGGAACTATCCACCGCCGTTGGACGTGAATTACGAGTTTCAAAACTGTCAAATATGACGGGATCCTGGGCTGGAAAGAGAAGTTGCTGCTGAACTGAATGACTAGATATAACCAGATGCATGTCTATATGTATATATATATATATATTTATATAAAATAATTTTTTTAATATATAATTCAGGTGGACTGATCCTATATGGACTGAATGTTGAATATCCTATAGTAGGTAAAGTAACATCAACAGACCTGTGGCTTCTGTAATTTGCGACAACCAGGTGTGTTTTCGCCCGTGACCACCGGGTTGTGAGCGGCCAGACATCCAGCCATATATGGCGCAAATTTGAACCAAATTTCCAGAAAATGTGCAGGTTTGAGCGGGTAGCAACATTAAAATCCTCTGAATGGATGAATTGTGTTAACAGCGTGTGATTCTAATGCATCACTGTTCATGTGCCACCAGGAGTGGGGCTAACAGACAGGCTGGTATTTATAACCTAAAGTTTCAACATGCAACCTGATAAACACGTTTTCTCACAGTTAGTGGCTTCAACAGGATCATAACTGCAGGGGAGCTCAGGAAATTATAGTTCTGAAGTGTGTTTCTTTAATGACAGTAGAAAAGAGCTGATAAATTCTTCTGCACTGGTAAATGATCAGTGAGTTTAACTGTTCTACAACCGATCATTGACTCAACAGACAGGAAACATTAGAGGTTGTTTACTGCATGTAAAATAGGTCTGTAATAATAATAAATAAAACGCTTCAACTCCTGTCCTTCTAAACCAAAAACTACAAACTGTTTCCAGTTTACTCCCTTTAAAAAAAAAAAAGTATGGTAAGTAAACATTTAAAGTAACAATAATTTAATTCACGACGAAGCTCCAAGCGTTTCTCGCCAAAAGACGCACATATTAGAAGACCAAAATTTGAATAATTTGAATAGACAAAGACAAAAAAGACCGATATTGTCAAAAAGAAGATATAAAAGGAATAATTTTAATATGTGACTCAAAAATACGACAATATTCTCAACAGCAAAGGAAAAACTGGAAATAAAAACGCTCACATCTTCATCTCAGCTAAGTAAATAAACATGAAGTCTTTTTTTTAATTCATGTCTTTTAAATTTGGCTCATTAAACAGACGAGAAACAGAGCGAGGCTTTCTTGAGATAAAAATAATCTGCACAGTCGTGCATAGACCTTTAATCCGAACCTCTTTGGGCAGAGAGCTGCGGAGGACAGAGTGAAGCATCCTCTTAGTGTCGAGGTTCAAAGTGGTCTTGACTCGCAGCCCAGAGCCTTCAGGGAGGACAGGTCCGGACTGTGAAGCGTCAGCGAGGACGAGTGTTAGCGAGGACTTCACATAGAGCAGCTGTTAATCCCCTCAGCCAGGAGATGGGACGCAGAGAGGAGTAGCTGTGGGCAGATGGCAGAGCGACGGAGCTGCCTCAGAGTGAGGCCGCACTGGGCGACCGAAGGTGCGATCGCACCTCCAGACGGGGGCAGTTTTGTCCGAAAAAAGCCTCAGCAGCTGAGAGGTGCGTGTGAAAAAGAGCGAGTCGGGATACGATGGCACAGCGTAATCCTTCCTACTCTAAACTGCGTCAGCACAAACACATTGAAATCAAGGCAGGGAAGGCTCGCTGATTGATCAACACATTACAGAACTGAAGCTGGGGTTGCCCTGCTTCTCTGGGCTTTCCTTCTCAGCTGGTGGCTATAGAAGGAAGCCCCCCCCCCTCCTTCATCCTGACGGGCTGACGGTAAAACCTGATGTTCACTGTTGATGCTTTAAATTGTGGAAACCTTCTTCACGATTAAATGCAACGTCAGGTCGATTGCCTGGTTCCTCGCAGGAAGGAGGAACATAAAGTAAACTAAATGGGGCCAGGAACTGAAAAAGAGAAAGAAAAAAACACACACACACACACACACACACACACACACCGGCCTTTATGGGTGTTGAAGTGGTTGGACAGGAAGGTTTCCAGTTAAAGAACAGAGATAAATGAACAGGCAGAGTTCAGCTCAAAAACAAGTGAGTCTGAAAGGGTAACACTGTCACTGGCTTCAGGCCAGACACCCCGAGAGAAATGAGTCACAGAGGAGCTGTGTGTGCCTGTATTTCTGTTTTTGCTTGCAGTGTGTACAACGGCATGTATGTACAGTACATTTGCATGTCCACGGTCTGTGTGTGTGTGTGTGTGTGTGTGTGCGTGTGCTCTTGTACATGTGCTACCTTTGTGAGGACTGATTTGAGTTTTATAGACATTTTACAAAAGTGAGGAATCTTTTTTTTGTTTGGAGTTTGGAGTTTCTGAAAAATTTGGCAAATGCTTTGAACATGACGACATTTTTGAAAAATCTTGACATTATCGAAAAAGTGAGGACATTTTCTTGAAGATCAGGTTTGGGAAAGTTAGGAAGTTTTTTTGGAAAATGTGGACATTTTTGAAAAGTCAGGACATTTTTCTACAAAGAGGAGGAAAGGGACATTTTTGGACTTTATTTGGTTGTCTTTGGAGATTGAAGATGTTTTTGGATTAAGGGGTTAAGGGGTCAGAATTGAGTTTAGATTAAGTTTCAGGGCCGGGAAATAAAAACTGTCAATCAGTGTCCTCGCAAGTACAGAGGTACCAATGTTTGTGTGTCTGTGTGTGTGGGTGAGGTGCTTATGTAACACAAGGTTGCTGCCGCAGCCTCCAGCAGGTCGTTGGAGGGTGAGCATCCCTAATGTGGAGTGACAGTGGTAAAAAAGAATAGGCTGCTTGCCTCGTGGCGCGCATGTGTGTGTGTGTTATGGGAGGGTAATGTGTTGACTCGGCGATGTTGGCTGCGAGGTTGGAAAGGAGCCTCTCTGATGAGGAGAAAAGAAAGAGGAGGCAGAGCGAAGTTTACTTTTTGCCACTCGACTGGTTTGCGTGAGCCGTCTGTGCTGAAGAGTTAAGTGCGGGAGAGCGCTCGCTCCTCCGACAGAGCGGAGCCCAAACACGACGGGAAATTGGACGGATAAAAGTCTCCGGGAGGATGTTTTTCAACCAATTAGGTTTCTGTGTTGAAAGCTCAGCATTAATGACGGGTTATTTCGTCCTTTTTATCAAACAAATAATGAACATTCATGGATGAGCGGACGAATGCACTTTTTCAGTATTTGATCATTGGGTAGCTGCTACTCTCAGCAATTTTTGGGTCGACGTGTCGTCCCTTTCCACGAGACGGTGCGCTTATTTCGCCGTAATGAACAGAGTCTGGCAAGAATGGTGTCAGTCCTAATTACTGCATCCTGCAAAATAACACGCACTTTAAGGTATGAGCTGATCATTGCCGTGTTATTCAGCTAAAGCTGATTCAGATGGGAACATCTGAGAGGGCTAATCAGGGGGGAAAGCAAGAGGACATTGGTTTGTAGGGGACAGAGAGCATTAAATAAAACATCCAGTCGATGCCCTGTGCACGTGCTTACGTACCCTGGGTGGAAGCTAAACTAAATGTTCGTTAGGATTAAGCTCTCAGCATTGGAGAATTTCAAACTTTTAAAAGAATGGTGACTGTCCCCATTTTCCCAAACATTCCTATAAGTTTATATATGGTATAAGAATAGCGACGATAACATATAATTATAATATCATTATTATTATTTTATTATTGTGCGTAATTTGTTGGTTAGAGTCAAATAAGATTAGTCGGGATATAACTTGCTACTTTGCCTTAACCCACCCTCAGATTGCACTAGGACTCTCTGTGGCAGCTTATTTAGATAACACAAGAGAGGAGTTTGGGGCAAACCAACCACGGCCAGGGGTTTGAAGGGGTAACATTATGAAACCCACTCAAAGGTTTTAAATAATGAAAGGAAATCACTGATCACTAAAGCATCAGGCTCCACTTTGTGGATCAGCTGTCTTTCTCATAATGTGATTGTATTAATAAAAACGTTTTTTATGGTGCAGTTACTCTGTACATAGCAGACAACTCACCCATCGGCCGCACTTTAGCCAACAGCGCGAAGCGTTTCTTTTAGTTTTCTACAAATATCATCGATAAGAAAACTTGAAAATCTCCCCCTTTCTGTCTTCTGGCACGATTTTCTGTGTCTGACAGCAGCTCAGCTCGGTTTCTCTCCAGTGTTTCCTCTTTACCTTCTACTCCCCCTCCCTCTCTCCTTCCCTCCTCCTCTCCCCCAGGCCTCCTTCCTTTAGCCTTTCCCGCTCTCACCCATCACTTTCTCTCTCGTCTTTTCACCTTGCCCCGAGTATCACCGGGATGGAAATAAATTAAATAAGTTCGCTCAGCTCCTGTGGGTTGTGTGGTTTTTGTGTTTGGTTGTGTGAGTGTGTGTCTTTTGTTGTTTTGTTTTTTTTAGCCGTCTCCAGATCTCCTTCCTCACTGACACCGACCCCATGGGCACAGGGAGCCTGACCTCGGACCCGACATCCGAATAGCGATCAAGTGACGGACCTGAGCGCTCCGAGACAAACTGTGGTCATATCTGGCTTGTCTAAACTTGTGATACCGTGAGTCAGTGGGAAAAGGCTGTAGAGGCAAAAAATCTCCTCTGTGGCGAGGAAGTGAAGACAACAATGAGTCTACTGAGATTCTAAGAATTTATAACAGAATATTAAATGAATTAAAGTGAACAACCAGCAACGATCTGCAACGATCATCAGGCAAAGACAGACGAGCTCTTCAGTACTATTTGGCCAAACGGGGTTCAGTCTCTCTCCACCACAGAGGTTTCAGAGTCTGGAAACTGTCAATAGGAGAATCCTGTCTTTAAGAACAGTTGTGGTCAGGTAGGCACTGCATGAGTTTAGACAAACAGTTCAATACTCAGCAAGTTCGGGCCTGCTTCTGTTTGCCAGAATCAGTTCGTACAGTTCATCCAAACAACCTTGGCTCAAAAGACAGAGCATCGGCCTCAGTTGACAGGACACGGGTAAACCGTTTACACGGGAAGGGGAAACACGCTTTGAAGGAAAAATAGAACATGATCAAATGAGAAACAAACATTTTGCCATCACAAAAGGCCTGTGAAGGCAAAAGTGTCTTCAGTCGGACTACACCGTGTACACTGCACTGCTTCATGTCAGAAATGTAAAACAATAGCCATGATGACAGTTAGGTGGGATTATTTTTCAGTTACGACATTAAAAACACACGACTAAAGGAGGCTGCAATATCCATGGACTTCACACTGCAGAGGTGATGGATTTAAATAAACAACATACTATTTAGTTATTCCAGAACCATACTAACTGCCTGAAGCGATAAAGTAGAGTTCGTGAAGTAGTCAAAATGGAACGGGTTCATCCTCTGGGGAGCTTGCACGTGTTCAGTTAATTTCACGGCAATTGGCTTCTTAGGACTTGAGGTTTTTTGTGTTTGTCTAGAGATTTTTTCTGCATCAGCTGGTCGCCAAAAATAACAGCATTCATAGTTTGGGAGACCTAATGCTGTAAGTGCTCAAATATTTTCATGTTGGATGAAAAGGCATGCGGGCTCGAGAAAACGTGCGACTCTCTCCTCACACGGAAACTTAAGACGAGGCTGTGGAGCAGGGTTTCACTGCCCCCTCTGCCGGGCAGTTTTAAGCCCGTTTCACCTGCGACTACAGCCAGCCTTTCTGACAGGTGGGATCAGAAGCTGCGCTCTGTTGCACCTGCAACCTCCTCAACAGTGATCTCAAAAGGCTTTTCTCAACAGATAAATGCCCACGGGCGTGAATGAGATCGGCGCGCCGTAGATACATCGGTGCATGTTGGCTGACGAGTTAATGAGAAATGAGGACAGCAATGCCAAACATTTATGTGAGGTAATTTAGAAACAGTGTCACCATTACATAGTTTGTCCAGCAGGGAGCACTGACGAGTTTTTTTTTTTTAATGCTGTTTGTGATCAGTATCACGTTTGTTTGTTTGTTCAATTTATGTGTTTATATTAATGGTTCGGTGTGAGCAAAATAACGCACAGCGAGGAGTCTCAATATAGAAAATAATGAGCTCAGAGGAGGCATTATCTTTGTCTATCAGGACACCTTGTTGTGTATTATCACTTACATATTACGTGTCACATTGGATTTCTCGGACTGGGGAACCTAATGAACTGAGAGGCTGCGATGCAACCAAACAAAGGGATTCATTCACCTCGTGGCCGGTTCCAAACAGCCCCGAACCTCCGGCTCCAACCTGCCTGTCTGCTGCAGTTTGTTCAAAAATAACTGACGTTCCTTTCGTCTGTTGCCAGAAGGCTGCGGCTCAGATAGAAAGAGTCTGGAAGAGCGGGATGAAGAAAGAAAGAGAAAAAGAAAGACGAGATGAAAAAGACAAGCGCAGCTTCATAGTGAAGTGATCACACAATTAACCTCTTCCAAGTTGCCGGCTCTGACCGACTGCTTTCTTTTTACTCGTGAAAGTCGAGTGATGATTTTTCCGCCTCCGACAGCCTTTCCTCTTCCTTTCACGTCTGATGTTCACTTGGATCGCGCTGAGAGATCCTGACGTTGCCACGAGATGACAAAAATCCATATGCACGAGTCAGTGACAATCATGCCCTGTGACACATTTCCAGTTGGAAATCTGTAATTTCTGTCAGGGAATGAGACAAGACAACAAGAGTGTTGAGCCTTCAAGCATAAATTAAGCTCGAGGCTGTTTTCACACTGCAGTTCAAAGTTTCCCACTCCTGACCTTAATGGCCCTGACACACCAACACAGAAAGCCATCGGGCAACAACCTTCGTCTGCATTTTTTGCAGTGTGTCTGCCACATGGTCGGCTCGAGTCGACTCCTATTAACAGCTGTTTGGCTGATTAAGCGCGTGGAATAAATCCACAGATTTACACTTCTAGGGCACTTTTTCATTCATTTGCAATTGCCCCTTTACCTTCCTTGAAAAGCGGAAAGCCCACAGACTGACAACTCCAGAGCAAAGAACAATACTTAGCAGGAGCAACTGCAACTTTTTAATCAAACATCCCAAAACCGGTTTTCCAAGCACACGATGAAAGTGTCTCACCACATTCAGAGTTTTTGTGTGAAAACTGTTGCCTCTCACTTCGGCCTTTAACTGTGTTTTTAGGATTACGAAAACAGACCTCTGCCTAGTTATCGAGCTACAGTAGGGGCTCCTGTCTACGGAGCCCCCTAAAGGTCACGGCGGGAATTCCTTTTCTCTTTTCCTGGCCCACTTTTGTGCCCCCTCTGCAATACGTTTCCGTAACCTTGCGGTACATTTTGCTTTCCCTTGCAGTGTGTTGCTTTAACTCATTCCCTCAGATTCACGGGGGAAGGCCAGGCTTTGACAGTAGCACACACCGTGGATGTGAAACCTACCTACACCTCCCGCCCCTGCAATAAGCCAACGCGTCCTGAAGCAGTCTGTCCTCCGAATGAACAGGTAGACAATTGATATCGACCCGCCTTCATCCGGAGATCGGCTTTGCTTTGCGTTGAAGTGCAGCTTTCGACGGAAGGCACGATGCGAAGCGCCGCTGTTGATCAATCGGCTTTTGTCAGCGCCGGCTGAGTGAGGTCAGTGAGCGCGTGGCCAGATAAACGGAAATGACAGAGCAGAACTGATGGCTGGCTTGAGACTGTATCTTGCTTGATATGACTGAACTGTGTGTGTGTGAGTGGGGCGCAAGCTAAAGCCACACGATTCTGCACCCACGCGGAGGACGGAGATGCGTGACCGAGGTATGGAGATCGGCGGCGTCGGAGTTTCCCTGTGTCTGTTTCTCTTTTCAGCCTTCGTGTTCACTTCTGATGTGTTCATGACTGATTTGACATTTAGATGATCGTTCTCTGTTCCCCGACTGTAACTCACGTTACGCACGAGTAGGAGGTGACAGTGATGCAAAGAAACGTGAGTAGAGTTACGGTGTCGAGCGGAGACATTGGAGTCGTTTCTGTAACTTCATGAACCCGACAAATCTACCATTCAGCACACTTCCAGCAGGCCAGGTTGGCCAAGCTGTGCGGAGGCGACAAAAGTCAGCAATCTGCACTTTTTGTATGAGCGAAGAATCTATTTAACTGCTATTTAAACTGTAAAAAGTCCAGAAAGTTTGCTCTGTTATCCTGATTCGAATGAATATTGCGTCTCGCTTCTCTATTGTGCCAAGTTTTGAAGAATGTGGCTGTTCAAAAAGCTACAAACCCTTTTTGCCTTCAGACTTAGTTGGACAACATGTTGTACATTTTTGTCGAGCATGCCTCATAATGATAACCAAAGACCATTTTTAAAGGCAGCACCTTTGTCCATTGTTACTGTGCCATTCAAAGGCATAATTTCCACTGGGGATTCGGTGGCCATGTCCGTCTCTCTTTTCAAATTCCTGTTTTTGTCCCCCCCCACTTTCACTGTTGACAGGCTGAGCTTACTGAAGTCTCTCTGAGTTTTTTCCTTTGAATGTCCAGCAACCATCACACAGATGAGACGATATATCAGTTGACAAAAACGTTGACACACTCGAGTAGATCGCCTTCAGTTATTACCATGTGCACACAGCAGTAGCAGCAGCAAGTGTGTGGCCAACTTCTTTTGCCCTCAGGCTACTCACAGGGGCTGCAGAGTACCTGCAGACGCTACTCAGGGCAGAAACAAAGGCACGGCCAACTTGGTTTTTCAGGGAAAAAAATAAATCACTTAATCTATGTTTTTATTCACAGTTAATACTCTCCTTAAAAGACACTGTAAAAGACCACTTTCTTTTTTTAAATATAATTTTGTTTTACTTCGTTACTTCACACACACACACACACACACACACACACACACACACACACACACACACACACACACACACACACACACACACACTCCATTGAAAATTCTGCTGCCGTTCACTTCTCACTAAACTCACTACTTCTTCCTCCTCTGGTGCGAGTCTGACCAGCGAACACAACATCTTTTTTGCAATGAGAGAGAGCGTAGCTCAGTTGCATCGCCTACCATTTCAGCAGACAACAGGATCCAGCCTCCTCCACCTGTCAGGGAATACAGGACTCGCCGGTACTCTGGGGTGGGGTCCTGAGGGTTCAGGAGATGTGAATCATGGCGATTTGAAGCCTCCCAGACCATCTGCTGAATCACAGCTCATACATTCCTCTGCACCTGAAGACAGACA
Organism: Xiphias gladius; assembly: GCF_016859285.1. Lineage (NCBI taxonomy): Eukaryota > Metazoa > Chordata > Actinopteri > Istiophoriformes > Xiphiidae > Xiphias > Xiphias gladius. The sequence goes on from NC_053422.1 coordinate 2,855,633, forward strand.
GAAAGAGAAGAGACACCGCCTGGGTTAGAGATCCACTGTTCGCTGAGGTCAGGCACGCTAAAAAGCGTTTGTCATCGTGGTCCTGTGAGGCACCAAATGGCTTACGATACTGCAAACTACAGATTTGCATTATGGACAAATATCAAGCAGATCCGAGCGTTTGTTCAGGAAATATTCTCAGTGGTAGAGCTGGTCGGGAGGATTTTTTTGTTCCCAAATTAAAAGTTTTTATTTTGATAACTTTAATTTTCTAAATATAAAAACACTGGAGTCTCGTGGATAATTTCCCTGCTAATAGGTACCGGTATCGTTTTGAGTCATTCAACTTTTTTTTAATAAAAATCATACTTTTACACACATATACACGGAAGCAGCCAGTTGTGGATCAGAGCTGCAAATTCAAAATTCAGAACTAAGTGCAGTGAGGAACAGAATATTGCACCATAGCTACTGAATTTACGTAACTTTAATCCGGAGTCCTGAAGCGAAGTGATCTAAACTGCTAAATGTTTTGTCAGGCTTCTACAAAGAGTGAGCTTCAGCTTTAGCTAGTGCGACATCATTTTAGTCTCCGGATGTTTCTCACTGAAATACACCTTGGTCGCTGACTGCAGGATGGCCCAACACCGTCAGACAATGCAACGTGTTAGTCAGTCAGGTACGTGCAAGTGGACACACGGGGCGGAGCACCTCGTACGGTACCCCTCGTAGGATTAATGTAGGATAATCCCACTCGTGATGAAGAAGAAAAGCACTGCGTCAAGGAAGTCTAAACTGGACTTCCTGGTTGGTATTCCATCGACTTCCTAGTCTACCAAAAGCACTATTTTATGTCTGAACACGTCCATAGTCTATACTGATGGGGTTTTTTTTGCTTTGCCTGAAGTGTAACTGAACCGGTGAGATACTTTCTGGCCCCGTCAAGCTGCAGAAACGATTTCCCGACAGTATATAATCATTTCAGCGTTGATATCGTCTTTGGATCAATACGCTCTTAATCAACACAAAGGAAAATGTGTCACAGTGGACTCTGATAATGATCAGAGGTGATCTTCCTTCGTCCCAGGAGAGCGAGTGCCCTTTGCAACACAATATATGTGTGTGATGATCTTTATTATTCCAAGTGTCTGTCTGTGTCTGTGTGTGACTCTTGACTGTACAGTATCTCCTCCCACAGATGTGTGCATGTGTGTGCGACTGTTAAGCAGCATTTCTTTTGTCTCTTTTGTCTCATCCGTTTTTGGGTTGTTTTTGTTTTGCAGACATGCTTTCATACATCCTTTCGTTTTTTTTAATTATCTCACCGAGATAACCCCCTCGTCTTTATCTTGCGTTCTCTGTGGTGCAAATAAATCGATTACCTACCCACATAACTAACCTAGATGACTGTATCAAAGTTAAATCCATAAATGAGTGTTCATGACATAAAGTGTGCCAGATCTAAGGAGAGCAGGGGGGAACGAGAAGGAGAGTTAGTGTATCTGTGTGTGGTGTGTGTGTGTGAGAGTGTGTGTTTTGCTGTGTAATGACTCCCCCTGCAGCTACACCATCCTAATGCAGGACATTAGCGAATCCTCAGTCCATGTCAGAGTTATGCTCTCTCTCTCTCTCTCTCTGTGTGTGTGTGTGTGTGGTATTACGGCTTCTTTGCTCCTTCTATTCCAAAAAAAGAGATTCTGATTATGGAAACCGAATGAGACACTCCGTCTCTCTCCTAACAGCCACCATTAAAGTGTCCTTGAACGAGCCGTTTAAACTCTGATGGAGCTGCTGCAGTGAAGGCTGTGACTGCACTGAGCAGCTCACACACATGTGCGGTATGTACCGTATGTATTGCGTGTATGTGGTGTCAACCTTGGCTATTAGAAATGATGTTTATCAGCTTCAGCAGCAAACATGTTTTGTAGGAAGCGTCTTGCGACTGGTTTATTTTTTCTACTAACGGAATGGGGAAATGTTAATTTACACATTTGGCAAGTCGCACATATGTTGATATCGAATGTCTCAGTAAAATGTTCACAGACAACGTGTTGGTTTTCCACCAAAATATCAAGACTTGCAGCACAGTATCAGTTTGAAGTGACTCCAGCGTTATTCAACTGTTTTATGGTTCTTTTTAGACTCTCGCAGCACCTGGTTCAGGTTCGGGAAAGATCCCGGTCTGGTCTAATACAGAAAAAGTTCACAGTGACTTCAGACACAACCAGACATTTAACCAAAACTACAATCAATCCCAAATCTTCAAGGACCAGTGTGTAGGATTTAGGGGAATCCACTGGCAGAATTGGATTTTAATATTCATAATTATGTTTTCAGTTGTGTATAATCAGCTGAAACTAAGCATCGCGGTGTTTTCATCAGCTCAGAATGAGCCCTTCAGTTCTACATGGGGAGCGGGTCCTGTTCCGCGGAGCCGCCATGTTGCACCGCCATGTTTCTACAGTGAACTGGAATGGACAAACCAAACCCTTTAGAGAGGGCCTGTTGGGTTTTTACGTTACCTCAAGTCCATCGTAGGTTCTTGTAGTTTATTAGGTGGTGATGATGATGGGAAGAGGATGAAGGAGACTCCGCTGACGCCGTCTTGATTGCATATAAAGGTTTATTACAAAGAAGCACAGCGTCAAGTCGAGCACCTGCAGGTCTGCTCGTGAGAGGGTGTGAAGCCAATGGACCAGTCTGAGAATCAGCCTTGACCACGACTCTTAAACAGGACAGTTGTTTTCCTAGGACACGTCAACAACATATGGTTTTAAAGTGTTTTCAGACTGGGAGGCCCCCCTCTGAGTCCCCCCGACCTAGGGCCTCTATGAGGACGTAGAAATGTATCTCTGCATATTTAACCTTACCCCTCATTCTTATATTGGTGTATTGAGATGGTTGCAGCCTGCAGCCTCAGCGCCAGGTGCCACTTAATCCTGCGTACTGGTCCTTTAATCAAAGTGCTTTCGCTGGTGAAAACGCAGACAGGACGGTCGGACGTGAACCCCGGTCTCTGGTCTGACAGTCGTGCACTTTGTATGCCCCCCATCCACCTTGACCACCTCCTGGTGCCTTTGATTTCACCAGCCGGTGATTACGTTGCCACCACGACATAACCGGGAAAACAGTTTAGCGGTATATGAATTTAACTTCTAGGGGACGGGGTTGGTCTGGGACCCTCCCGCCCTCACATCCTGCTGCTGCACAGACAGACGACGGCAGCAGGATGCGTCAGAAACTGGGGCTTATGTCCTTCAGCTCCAGATTTTTTTTTTTTTTATAAATTGAACATCACTGGCCCTCATCAGGCCCCATTCAGAGGAGCTCACGCCGTGCTGAAGGCACTAGGAATGTAACAAGAGGGGGAGCGCGAGGAGAAGCCACTAGAGGTGAGAAAAAAAGAGGACAGAGTTAGAGAGTCGACGTGAAACAGAAATTCCAGGCTCTGATCCACAGGTAAAGAAAACCTCATTCAAGAACACACAGAAATTTGTAATATTGCCACGGCTCTAATGCAGCCCTGCAACATTACAGCCTGTAACAAGTTGCCTCATCAGTGTTAATTTGAGCACACGGCAACATTGTGTTTTCTGAACTCATCGGGATCCAATTTTATTTTGATCCTGTGGCTCGCTTTTTTCCGCCTCTGGCATCAAGTTGCAATTTATGTGGTCCCAACTTTATTACCCTCCTTCGGTCCAGATGACATTAGCATTGACAGAAGAGCTCAGGCGATTAGCATCACAATTTTAACTTCAGAACTGCAGGAGTTTTTACGGAACAAACAGCTCCATCCACGGGAGGGCTGGTAATTTGATTCTGCCCATGGACAAGGGGAAATAAACGCACATGGCTGATTTCAGCCTGTCATCTGGACGGTAAAATGATTCGGGACAAACAGTGATACGGACGCAGCAGCAGCTCCTCTTTTCTCCCGTTTCTCTCATTTTCGCCTGTTGTTTAGAACTAAATGCTCTTTTCACATCATCGGTTTTTCTTTTTGTATTTGTTGCTCCAACATTTTAATTTCCTCATTCATTTCATTTAAAACGTGGTGCCGCTCCTCAACGCTGGCTTTGGATGTCGAGCCAGACGAAGTTAAAATGAGGTTTGATCCTAATCAAGCACGTAAACTCGGCTGGAGGTTTTAAACTTGATGGTCTAGAGGTAAAACCGACCAATTACTTGACCTGAGTTCGACGTACTTTTATAACCCTGAGTGGCGCCTACGGGTCTTCCTCTCAGGCTTCAGGTGCAACCTCCAATTAATCAGAGGGTAAAGAAGTAGCCTCTATGTAGCCTGAGAGGCAACACTTGGGGCAACGGAGCCACTCCTCCTCGTAAAGTCTAATTACTATGAATGCACATAATACTTGAAAGCAAACTCGATGAGCATATCACCACGTTCATCAGCTCCTCTCTTCTCTGGGTTTTTGTAAGTTCACAGTACGATGATTCTGTTTGATGAGATCTTCGTGAGCATATCAAAGTGACACCTCAAAAAGGGAGGGGGACAAAAATGGGATTTTGAAAAGTAAGGGATAAATGCCCCCTCACCAAAATTATTACAGTTCATCCCCTGAGGACCGCGTATGTCTGCATCAAACTTCAGGCCGGCCCATCCAACAGTTGATGAGGTATTTCAGCCTGGGCCAGCGTGGCGGACTGTTAACAGCTGACCCCCCCCACTGGTTCTGTTCAGACTGTTCTTGGTTAAAAAATAAAAGGTTTAAAGAATTAATAGGAAAAAATGGAAACAACATAAAATGGGCTGTTCTCACTAACAAAATGTCCCCGTCTCCCATTTGCCAGAGGTGTTGAGGCGTTAATGTCCTGTCAGTCTGTAGGGGGGGGGGGTATGGTCACTCTGGCTTCAAGCCAGGGGCATGACTGTGTGTCTGTGTGTGTGTGTGTGTGTGTGTGTGTGTGTGTGTGTCGATTTATCTGTGCATACATTCGTGCCCTTGTCATAGTGTCCATGAATCATTATGTCTTTATCATGTGTAGCAGTATCTGTTTCTCTGTGTGAATCGTTTCTTTTTAACTTGAGTGAACATGCCTATATATGTATATGTGTGTGTGTGTGTGTGTGTGTGTGTGTTGTTTAGCGTTTGCATCTTTGTGGGCATGTTGAATTTCTATACTTTTAAGGACAGATGTTGTCACAAGGACGGAAACTATGGGAGCAGTATCAGTGTCATTTTGCTGCACCTCATTCATTTAAAGGGTAAATTAATCAGGATTGGAATTAGGATTAATAGTCTGAAACAAGTCACTTAATGTGTGTTAGATTTATATTTTGGGGTTAGGGTTGGAATTAGTGTTCAGTTTAAGTTCAGGGCTGCAACGAGAGGCCGATACAGTGAGTGGTCCCCATGAACACAGAGGAACACACACACGTATGCAGTTTGCGTGTGCTCATTGTGCGTGTTGGCTCACCTCCCCGCGTCCCCCCTCCCCCACCCTGTCGTGTCTCGTCCACGTTCCCGTCCTAACGGAAACTGGCAGCGGCAGCCCAACAAGAGCAACAGCAACACGGGCACACCAAATCCTGCCGCAGCTCAGAGTCCGAAATGTGACCGCGGGCGAAAAGGCCCGAGACAGGGAGACCATGAAATGCGCTTGAAAGACATTCAGGAGCAGGAACCCTGCTGCCAAGGCCTCGCGTGAAACAGCGAGGATTTTAATTCCCGGGTCGACGGGGACCAAAAAGAGAGAGAGCTAAACCTGTTTAACGATGACAGCGTTGGCAGTTATAGTCACAGAGTTCATTAGAGGCCTTTACAGGAAAGGCAGGAGCCGTTGTGCTTCTATTGGGAGTTCTGTTTTTGTCATGTAAAGGTTTTGAATGTTGATGTTTACACTGAGAACTGCCACAAGGTGTGAACATGTCAGTTCTGATGCGTTGAATTATTCCAACTGATTATTGTTCTTTTCGGCCAGAAAGAGACATGAACCCATTAACCTGTCAACCACGACATCGGTGCTGCCGTACAAATGTTGGCTTTTCTAGAGATGAACTTAATCGAGTTAAGATGTGACTCATTTTCACAATGACCGGATTTACTACACCAACGTGGCTATTTTCGAGGAGACTAAGGCTAAAGCTCAGCATGACAGACCCTCTACACATCTACAAATGTTAAAGACGGGCATGGAAAGATTCAGGGGATCTCAGGCCACAGGTCAAATCGAGGGACTGAGGATGGAGGGTGTTGCGTGCTGTGAGACTGACTTGACAAACGATACAAGGACCTGTAGAGCAATAGCAGACCTATACATCTCAACATATCAGCGGTTTCTTTTTTCCCCCCGTTCTGGCAGCAGCTTGAAAACGACATTTTAAATCCGTATTTAGTGTCAGATGATGAATGTCTTGGGTAAGAAGCCGTATGAAGCTTTTGCTCCATCATCAGTCAATACGCCCCAAAAATTCCCAATGAAAACCGGATCAACCATTTTGATTCTGGTTGCTTGCTGTTTTCTTTCTTCCCGTGGGATTTGTCGATGCTCAGCGTTACTGACCCTGGAACAGCTGGGTCTGACATTACCACCATGTTGGAGCACTGAAAATTATACTGATAAAAACGTTGTAATTTTATCACTTTAACCTTCATGGACAAAACATAAAAGCTTATTTTCTATGTTGCTTGTTCTGGAGAAAATTGGTGAAAGTAATGTAAATGCGTCTGATCTATCAATCAGTGTAGAGACCAGATCTGGTTGCTGCATGTTTTCAGAAGTTATTTCTCTGGACCGAAATGAGATAAGAGGAAAATGTCTCACATTCCACAGCTTTTTGTTCTCTTTTTATTTCCGCAGGTGTCTCAGAACTGCAGCCTCCATCCCAACTTCCGCTTTATTACGCTGAGTTAAACATCAAGGTCGCAAACCACACGAGGAAAAAGGGCAGGAGAATCCGTCTTTTTTTAAAAGGTCAGCGTTATACCTTTAATCCTCGTTGAATACCAAGTACCGAGCTGACCTGTGCTCCTTGTCTCTCCTGAGTGCCGTTTTCTTGCCGGCGACGCCGCCCGGCTGCTTGGTTTGATTTTGTCACCACAGCATTTGGGATGTAAACGTTCACAGAGGTGGAATTACCTGGAAGAGAAATGGGTATTTCTTTCCTGTTCTTGTTAATCTAAGGGTGCCGTGTGACCTTGAACATGCCAGGTCGGCGGCTTGTTCTCTACGTTCACCTAAAAGTGCGCCAGCTGGTGCCGACGGATCCGAGGCATGAAAGGCCGAGGCGTCGCATGCGGCTCCCCGCTTCGTTTATTGCGAGCAGATGGCAATGACACAATAAGAGTTTATTATCTGCGTCTATTGCTGCCGCTACTGCAAGTGTTGTTGCTGGGTTCACAGACGTTAAAATCCTTGTTGCCGATATGTTGTTTGTTTGTTCCTACGCGGAGCCGTGTTGATAGTAGGAAGTGAAAAATGCCCTTGGATGCAGCCGGCCTCTACGCTGTAGGAGAGAGATAGAGCTGAATGAAGGGGGACTAATTAGTTGCATAAAAGTTAGTCTTTCATGTACTTACAACAGATCTTTTGGAGGGTTGCGGGGGGGTTTAACTCTCTGAGGGGGTGTAAAATCTGTGTGTGTGTGGGCTGCACCAGTATTATCATTGTTACGATTATTACCTCTATGATCCTTCTGTGTTTTAACTTTAAGCACATAATAAAACTCATGCCCAGTCCCTACCCACTGTGTGTTTAATACCTAAAATATAGCGAGGGTGTAATTTCCACCAAAGCCTCTCCGAACACTGTCCTGTTACTGTCCTGCCAGCACAGACCAGAGGAGAGGAAAATCAAAGTGGGTAGAAAAACGTTGATTCTGAGTCACCTTCGCTTATAACCGTGTGCTCAAAGGCTGCGTTGCTGGTGACGCGGGTCAGTCCACCGCTTTCAGTCCAGACTGAAGTGTCTCAACATTACATTGCCATAAAATATGGTGCAGAAATCCATGCCCCCTTCAGGATGATCTGTGATCCCTTTGCCGATCTCCGCTTTTCATCTAGTGCCATCGTCTGGTCCTTTTCTTCACTTCCAGTCACTTCTGTTTTGTTCAGTCAAGCTGTCTACACGTCTATGTACGCCCACGTAAACGCGACCTGAAGCGTAATTTCACACTCCGCGTCTTTGTCCCTGCATCTTTACGCGAGACTGTCTATCGGGCTCTGAGCGCCCCCCAAAACCCAGGTGACCTACGCTCCACACTGTACCTGAAGGCCTCCTGCGCAGACACACACAGAGCCCCAGAGCTGCTGCTGCTGCTGCTCTGCCAGCGTGCTGCTCGCTCGGAGGAATTGAAGCCCATTAGAAATACTCACTTATTTTGATTAAAAAATAAGTACTATTAAAAACCGTCATTGTCATCATCACTGCCACACTTTCCATCTGCGTGTAAAAACAAAGTAATAATGCCTAAGAAACCAGGATTCGTTTGGCATTATGGGAAGCGCAAGAGATTATGCACTGGGGTAGAAGTCTCCCAGGCTGGTCGAGGTAACCGTAAAGGTTTGATTGTAACGTTTCGTCGTGAAAATAAGGCCCGGTTTCCATTACTCATTTCTGTATACGTTTCCCTGCAGGTCACGTTTGCCTCGGATTCAAAGCCGTGCAGACTCGAGCCGTTACGTTCACAAACGCCCCGAATGCTTCTCAGAAATAGCATGATGTAAGATGACTGCAAGAAACAAAACATGAAGAATGTTGATGAAAGAGGCTTTAAAATCTTAATAAGATCCGGAACTTTGACTCATTCTTTGCTATGTTTCATGGAGGTTCGTGAAGCGTGTATCAGTGCTGTGGGGGTCCGGTAGCGTCATGTGTCGTCGTCATCAGTCATAACATTTTCCGTCCGAGCGACGGCAAACCGAGCCACAGCCCCTATGTCTTTGAGCAGATGTCGCACGCGTGCTGTCCGCACACTTAGCCGCCCCGTCGGCAAAAACCCAGCGAAGCCCCGCGATCACGAGGGCGCTGGAATGCTGTTGAATGTGGATGCTGGAGTCTTTAAGTCGACCTCGACGCGAAACCCGACGAACCGAGTTAACGATAACATCGGAAGGTAAGTTGAGTTCCCTGATGTTTCACAGTGTAGAAATCACCGAGCAGAGGAAGAGGCCGTGTCCGAGGCGGGTACTTGGGGCTGAGTGAGTCATCTGTGAGCGGATTGGACAGCCGTCGATCACACACGAAGGAGGAGAAACAGCCTCAGCTTCACTCTTTAAGGCTCGGTCCCAAAGGTCAGAGAGTCTGATGATGTGATCGCTGTGACAGGCCCTCCGTTTCACCCTCCGTGTCACCCTCCTCCTCCTCCTCTTCTTCTTCTCCTTCACTTGCTGTCCGACCACTAGCTGCTCTCCGAGACTCTGGCTTTCTCTGAAAGACCGGCTTCAGCTGCCCGCTGGCGTGTGAAGACTCAATCAACTTTATTAATCGCTGTTTTCTTTCAGAGGGCCTTTTCTGGTCATGAAATGCCCCTCTGTCTCACTTTGACTCACGGCATCCCTCCCGCTTTCTTTTTTCTTTTTTTTTTCTTTCAGCACTTTCAAACTCTGAGAACATTTCCCTTTTTATTTCTACTGTATTATACATTTTGCAGACTTCATATTATAAAAGGAAAATAGGCGAGGTTATCACCTTTTGGGAACCAGATGGTCACACAGACGACAGGGTACTAGGCCTCATGATGTGAATCTTGACTATTTTGGACCAAAGTATCGGTAATTTTTACTTTTCTAACAGTCGCCCTTCACAAATTCAAAAAATTCAAACTCAGATCAGTGTTAACCCCGACCTTCTGCACCAACACGACTCAGCCATGTTAATGTCTAGATATACCTCTGGCTGTCAATCAGAATTCATCGAACTGTAGTTACAAACAGTACTTAGGAAAAAAAACATATTATAAAGTGACTGTACGTATAATTTACTAAATCGAAACGGTGGATTTATTCACAAAAAAAGCAAAAAAAAGGAAACCCACTTATTCTGTCATCAACTATTTTAGGACAAAGGTCATGAAGTGATCGTGTTCTCATTGTGACAGAAATAAATCCTTTAAAGACCTGTATGATAAAAAGTGAAAACATAAAAACCTCCTCAGTCCGTTGGCTCAACACACAAACAGTTTTCTGTATCCATGCAGAATATAAATGAAACTTTATTTGTGGGAGGGACGTGAAACCCCTTCTTCAAAATGAAGCTTCCCTGAGGCAACGATCTGTGTCGCCCTGTATGCATATTTGTGTGTGTGTGTTCCAGTGTCAGCTGCCGTTTAGGATCCACTGGGTCTTCGTAAGCGGTTCGGTTCGTTTTTCCTGTACAATCTTCCAGCATTTTCAGAAATGCATCAAGCCGGTCTCCCGACATCAGAACGCAGACGATGAAGCGGTTCTGGGGCTCCTGTATTAGCACGTTGTGTTTTCCCCTCAGAAATGAGAGCACCATCACCGCCTGGGGGCACGTTTTCTTAAAGGGTAAAAGTCATTAAACTCATTAGAGTCGGTGTGTAAGATTTTCCTGCGCTCAACGACTTTGTCAGTCTTTCCTCAGATGGCGATGGAAGGATGGAGGCAGCCCCTGAGCTACTCGGTAACGAGACGCGTCATCTCTCCATCTTCGGTCCGAATCGGGGTAGAGAGAGACCACAAAGGAGGGACAGGGATCGGACACAAAAACAGTCAAATACAGTGTAGTGTCATTCAGTGCGACAGTCGAGAAACCATCTCTCCTGCTTTTCAAAGGTTTGCAGTGGATCTTTCATTCAAACTTTGTGTTTTTGAGTCTTCAGCTTGTGATGGTGTTCGATTGCATTAGAGATACGTGAGATATTTCTGGTGGATAAAACCTTTGTTATGCAGTGAATTATAATTCCTCTGAAGAACAGTTAAAGGGGTGGTAGCAGTATTTCTACCTAGTAATTAGTTAAGACTGGCCATTTTTTGTTGAGCGATGGAAGGGTTCTGAGTTTTGACAAATAAGGTTGAGAAAGTGTAGAATTTGACATTTTTATTGGACAACTTCATGTCCTCGGTCCCGTCCTGTGGTTCCAGGGTTTTTATGTAACCATGACAAAACATAAATCATGTTTTAGTTGCCACGTACAAGTGGATATTGCACTTCGAGAATGGCTATCGCAGGAAAGGAGGTATGTTGTCAGTGAACATACATTCCGCGTCAACATTTTGTGACGTGGTAGATACGTTCACTAAAAATGTTTCCTCATTATGTCGATTAAAAAGTAGAGTTGTTTTTATTGCTACGCAACAATGCGGCTCTTTTATGGCTTTTTAATATTATTTGGATTGTGGGAAGGAGGGATAAGCTACGGGCACGGCATATCAGGCTTTGACAACACAGACAATATTTGTTAGTAGAATAAATATATTATTGATTTTTGGTCTTTTAATAATATGTTAGAGAGAAAGGGGAAGCTTCACAAAGGTAGCATGTCTTGCACAGTTACAGTTGCGAGAGAGAGATCAACACGGTTCACGCAATAACACCACCATCGTTTCATCACATTGGAAACAGAAAGCGCTTTTGTCCTGTAGCTGCAGCAGTTACAGTCGGCAGTAAATTGACTTCTCCCCTCTCCTTCTCCATAACCTTCTCCTTCTCCTCCTGTGCATCCTGTTTACCCAGTGTTCCTCTCCGCTATGAGCGTTGTCCTTTGGCTCCCTGTGTAATGTACAGTATCAAATGGCTTCTCTTAAAGGAGCAATCATGCAGCACTCCGGGGGGATGCTGTGCGCAGTAATTGAACATTCGCCGGGAAGCCGCCGACGTACAGTGTCACATCTCTGGGCTCTGACCGGGAGCTGAATGCTACGATATGCACTATGTTGCTGTTTGCTTTGGCCCGGGTTAAAAATATGTGAATGGCGTCGGATCCCAGCTGGGAAACGCTGGGAAGGCCACCTCCTCCTCTCCTCCGGTATGAAGGATTGCATAGATGTACCGGGTTGGCTCAAGGTGTAAATAAACTGGGGGGGGGGTGCTTTGATAAGTCGTATACTCAGGTCACAAATAAGTCACCCAAGTTAAGAATTTGGGTGCTTTTCATACTTATTTTGTTCTCTCTTTAAAGTAACTCATACCTTGAACTCACTAAATTTGCATCCTCAAAATACTAAATTGTGCACTAAGATTATTAAATTTTTCTTCTCCTCCTGTGAAAGGTAGCAATACATACACACACACACACACACAGAGACAAATAAATATATATTTATGTAGATATATATATCCCTCCCTAGCTAATCGATGGACGGATGGATGGATCTCTAGCAGGAACATCAGGGGGACAAGGATTGATAGAGTGAAGAGAATATTTTAATTGAATCAAAAGCATTTCTTTAAAACTTTTAATTTGAAGGAATGCATAAGGTAATTTAAATATTAGAGGATATTCATTCTTAATTTCAGGGAATTAATTTGATAATTTGAAGATAAAAAAAATCCAAAATCGAGGGAATGAAAAAGTAAAATGTACAAATAGTCATTTGAGAGAATGATTTATCAAAAATGTCCCCCCCTGACACCTCCAAGATGGATGAATGGACGTGACACATTTTTGGGAAGTTTCCACGTTATGAAAGGAGGAAATCAAAGCACTACAGGGGACACTTTAGACAAATGTTAAGAAAATGACTCGGAGTCAGTGAGCGTTGCTGCCTCCCTGAATTTAAATCACTTGGTTTTGGGTGTGAGTCTAGAGTTTGAGGGTTTTGGCTGTTTGAGCGGCTCGCTGTGTTTAGGAACCCCAGCCCGAGCTCTGCGGGCGCGGGTTTGCAAAATCGGGGGCAGTTTTTTGAGGCACACTGAGGCAGTGGGCGAACTGTCAGGAAAATATGATCAAGTAAAACGGTCAAATACAGCAACCACCATAAAAACTAGAGCGGCCAAAAATGACCACGGAGTTGAGAGCAACACAAACACGATACTGAAGCCCTCAAACAGATGTTGTGTTCCTGCTACGTTGTCCACTCTCAAAACTCGTCCACGGCATATGCCTCTGCTCAGTGGGGGAATCACACCTCCACCACACACCACAGTGTGAACACCGTCCTCCCCGTCAGGTCTCTGCGTCACCGCCGCGGCCTCGGATGCAAACCAACAACCGTTACTGCCAGGTAATTGCCGCTCGGCAAACATCTCGGAGCGCCGGGCTGAGGCGTGCGCGCTCATAAACTCCCCCGCTGGAGTAGCTGCTCAGAGACGGACGGGAGTATTAGTCACCGTGCCGTTATTGCTCACAAATAAAACCAAGGCGTAATAAAAGCGATCCTTTAAAAATTCATGTGAGCCGAGGCGGCGTGGAGGCTGAGCGCCGTGGGTGGTGGAGTGTGAGAAGAGGGTGTGTGTGTGTGAGACGGGGATGTAAGCATGAAGCTTTAGTTTAAATTATTCTGATCATTAAGCTGCATCAGCGCCTGTGTATCACGGCTCTCTGTCCCTGTACAGTGTGTGTGCGTTCTTCGTGTGTTTCCCGAAAGCACGTGTATTTATGGGTTTTGATGACTTGAGTGTGTGTGTGTGTGTTTCCACGTGCACATGAACCGTTGCTCGTGTGTATATGCACGGCTAGGTAAGGTAATTTGTGTGTATGCGAGCATATGTTTTTGTGTGTGTGACTGTGCGTAGCGTGTACTACTACATCACTTTATGGCTGTGTTCATGAATCTATGTGCGTTCATACATACGGAGGTTGTGTTTGTGTTCTCTTGTACTTGGACCTTTATGAGGTCCAGGTTTAGGGCATACTTGTCTACAAAGGGCTCTTTGAGGGGTCGGTGTTCTGCACCGGCCTGAAACCGAGGCCTGAACTCTGCTACCACTGTTTAAAAAATAAAAACTCCTGTCTACTACAAGTTGGGTTTTACCTTCGTACTGTAGCTCTGGCCACTGTTTTTTTTTTTTTTGTTCTCACAACACCGTGCTCACAAGTTACACTGTCGAGATCTCAGAAAACTGCAACACTCGGAGCAACAAACCAGAGCAGTCCAGATACCGGACGGGTTGTAAACAAACCCTCACTTTACTCAAATATATTTAGAAAAGAAAAGAAACATCTATCATCATCCAACAATTTACAGAAAGACTTCCAGCTTCAATTTTGACCAACTGAAGTTGCCGGTTTTCTTGTGCAGTGAACATTTCAAGTGTACTCAGTCTCAGGTTTAACGCCAGATAAAGTGGTAGATATTGGTTAAAAATGTCGCCTTGCTCACAACCTGCATGATTGTCTGACTGCCTGTGCTCATTGATCTGTTGAACCTATTTTCCACGTCAGCGATGTCTTTGGGGAGTGCAAAATTACGATGAGTTAGAGAAATGATGGACTGAGCTAAAAACAATCAAAGCCCAGTTTTGAATAAACTGCACTTTGGAAAGACCCAAAGGACTGGTACTGCCAAATTTGAGACTGTGACACCACAGGCTGTAGCTTTTCTTCATTTCGTCTATTTGGGTCTATAATCGTGCTTGATCTCGTTTCCTCTTCCCAGTGAGAACTGGTTATTTACTTGAATGGACGTGAACAAGTGGCTAGAAGAGCCACATAGTTCTGTCTTTAAACGTTGCATTTGAAAATAACCGAACCAGCCCCGCTAGTTGGGATGGTCAAGGTCAGGGTTAAGGGCGAGGGAACTGCATTATGTCAATAACGGCCCTCACAAGTATAGTAGGAATGTGTGTGCAGCTGGTAGCTGCATAGATTAGGGGAAACCTCTCATACGCATATGAATGAAAGCTGAGCATTAGCATGCTAACTGCAGTCGTCCAGCAGCTGCCCGGTAAATCAAGAGAAATTGTTATTCTGGTCCCGTTTGTCATCTGACGGAAGGGAGCAGGGATGGGGGGACATTTTATTAAAAACACGACAAGTACTTACCGAGCTGCAGGAGAGAGATGTGGTGAGGGGATGCAGTGATTTCAGTCAGGGCGGAGAGAACTGTTTTTGTCTCCATCCTGCTGAAGTGTTTTTGCCCACCGTGTATCAGCTCCAGGGTCCTGATCCTGACCTGAAACGGGTGGGGGGGGTTGGATGTTCGAGCATCGCCGCTATTCTTCACTCCCCTGTTTCCTCATCAGATATCTTGTTGCTTAAAATTCGTACTTAGCACCTTAAAAACCAAACACAGTAGAAATATAGAAAATAATGAATAAATACTAATTCAACACGTACGTTAACACGGGTTGGGGTTTAAGGGAATAGACAGACGAGGACAAAAATCGACCTTCAGCGTTATGGTTTGTTGGCGTGCAGGTCACTCTCACATCAGCCATAATAGAAAAAAAGGACATTGTAGCACTTGCAAGATGTATGAGATGTTACAGTTTCCAGGTGATTTGCCAAACTCGTTTCTGGATTTTTGATATGCCACTTTCCTGCCAGACACTCGACTTTTTGAGGATCATCTTCGCAAATTTCGGAAGATATTCCGCACGCTTGACCTTTTCCCACATCTCGCTCGCGTGCTTGTAACTTCTAAGTCTCTCAGGTGGTCACGTGTCACTGTCCCAGTGTCAGCGCTGGTAGCGTTACCGTGTCACGTGACACAACAAAACTACCACTAGGATTAAATGTCCTTGCCTGAGAATAACTAATAGGTTTGCTGTCAAAGAAAGTAGTCTTGGAAAAATGGAAACTTTACTCCGTATGAGTTGGTGATTGAAAAGTCAACAAAGTCATTACTGTACATCCTCTGGTGACCATGCATCTGTACAAAATTGCAGTCCATCTAATAGTTGCTGAGATACTTCATTCCGGACCAAAGTGTCGGACAATAATATCACCAGCTAATTTTCTTTGGAGTCCATTATAACGTTTTGATGAAAAGATACATTTACATAGTTTTTGATCAATTGCCAATGACCCTGCCGGATCAGCCAGTAAACTAAGGTATAAATATTTCATATCGCTGCTTCTGGACTCCACACACTCAGGTTTTATTACAGTGTTTGAAATTCAAACTACTCTCCTCCTTTCAAACCTTTCGTGCAGGGGAAACATATTTCTGCATTTCCATAGGCACAGCTCTTTGCATTTCAACATGCTGAGCTCATTTGCCAACATTTCATGAAGCCACGATGCCCTCCCTTGCTCCTCTCGCTGCCTTTATCTCTTTCTGTCCATCACTCCATCCTTCTGTCGCCTCCCGAGTTCTTCCATTATTCAACAATTCACCTTTAGCACCTCACCTCTGCCGCTGCCCGTCGCACCAAACCTGCTCTGAGGCTTTATTGTCCTTGAAATTAGGTTTGCAGGAAAGAGTGCCACACGGTACATATGATAAACAAAATGTACCGGAACATATGAGGCGCACACATTAAAATGGACCGTGGAGCGATCGGAAGATTGACTGACCAGGGAGTCCAAAAGCCTTCGCCTTCTATTTCTCTTTGGCTTCTCCGGAAGTCATCCATCCATCTCTCTCCCCTTTATACGTCCTCCGGTTTGCAAATGTTTGCACAACTTGAAACTAAGTATTGAGTTATCCCCTCCTGAACCATGTCCCTGCCTCAACATGCTATTTCGACACATAATACAACAAAATATGAAGCCAAGTCTCCCTCAAAATGCATGTTATTTTATATAATATTTCATATATATATAACACATGTTGCCCTAGTGGAGATGGCCGGTGGTCGCCCCTCTTGTTGTCAAGATTAAAAACATGATAACGGGATGATCATCTACCCATCTCACTCATCCCAAAAGCTCTGAAATGTGGCTCCAGTTTTTTTTTTTTTTTTTTTGGAAACAAATGCGATGGACTCATCTGTGTGTGTCCTCTGGAGTCCTCAGCGGCCCATTAGCCGTTGCTCATCTCGTTAAATCAGGACACATCACAAATCCGTGTTGCGTTTCCCAGATGTCACTGGTTAGTTAATGGCACGTAATCTGAACCAATAAAGAATCCACTAAAGGATGTGAATATTGGAAGTCATACTTAAACTTGTTAGCAGTCTGGACACTTATTTGCTTGAATGCACCATTAGTTCCGGTCTCTGAGGTTAAACCGTCTGATCCGAGGAGCAGAAACGGGTTCGGTCAGAGCCTGCATGTCCTCTGAAGAACATCATCGGGGTTGAACGGGGGCTCAGTTTATGTCTCTGGTGACCTGATCCCAGTACTGCGGCGTGATGCTAGCATCAGCGACGGTAACCTGCTGAGATTTAAGGAGTTACAGTTTCCAGAGCCAGGCACCACAGTTGCTCCACATCGACTGACAACCTGCTTTTCCTTCTTGTTTATTTATGTAATTCCAATGCTGAAGCTGTCGGCACATTTCCTGCTCTGCTTTCCAACTGAAGTGAAATTCACCTCAAAATAGGCCTCACGTTTTGTGCTCTTCTTTCCAAAGAAGACCCCATGTCCCATACGTCCCCTCTCTCTCTTTGTAGACGATGGCGCCCACACAGCACAGCACCCTCCTGTTGTTTGCAGCCAGAGCCCCACCCAGGACGACCTTGTACTTCTTGCAGCTACTTTTTCTTCAGTTTCCTCTCCAAAGCTTCACCTTTAACGCTTCACCACTCTCTCATTCCCCCCCCCACCCCTCATCCACAGTCTAAATTAGGAAAAGTCCATCAGATCATGGAGATCACACACACACACACACACACACACACACACACACACACCTGATGCGGATCATAAATCGTTGTCTCCATTATAGTTCGGCCAATAGCACCTCTATGCTGGCTGCACAGCGTCTTTACAGCACGGCTTTGATGTATATGTGGGCTTGGGCCAAGCGGGCGGGGCGAGTGACAGAATGAGGTCTGGAAACGAGGGAGATTCACAACAGAAGAGGCAGCAGGAGAAATACTGGACTGATACCCACCGATGGGGAGAAAGAGAGAGAAAAAGAGAGAAGAGGTGCATATATAGCACAATGGTGCTCCAGAAGAGCTACAGTTTATCACATCCACTCCCTGGATTGGCATTTCCGAGCTACTGTAGCTCCTTTGGCAGTGAAAAAACACTGCTACGTGACATGGCTGTTGTGTTTTGCCCTCAATGAGACAGAAATGAGGAGCAAAGGAGAATGAAAAGTATGACTTGTGTCCCAGTTCAGGAACTCCTCAGAGGAACTGAGGGCCTGGCTGCAACTGATGCTCCTGAAAGAGGCAGTGTGGGATGAATGGTCTTTAGATGGTCAAGTGGCAGCTGCTGGACAGGTGGGGAACAGCAAGGTTTAAAAACACACAGTTAGTTAGAAAAACGTTGGCACGTACAAGGTTTTTCCACGGGCCCTGGTCGGTCTGCCTTCGTTGCAACTGAACCCCCTACTATGAAAAAGCCCTACGATTAGTGGAGCTGGACGCCGAACAAGGACAAGAAGAGGATGGGTCAACAGCGGCTATGGCAAGGCTGACCTCAAAGACGTTTAAACGAATGACGCTCGCCGACATTTTAGGATGTAGAGAGATCTCAAGGTGTCGACCTGTTCACGGTAAGTTCTGACTCCTTGTGACTTGAGCTCAGCCGCATAAAAAGTTGTTTTTGGTCAAACTACTGTTCTCAAGGTCAAGAATGAACTTCAGCGTAACGATATTCTTTAATATTGTGAATGACTTATTAATGGGCCACGACTTAAAAACAAGTTCACCCCTGTTACTTGCCGGGCTCTGTACTTTTGTCCTCGCCGCCTGTAGCCTGCTGTCCAGCAGCCGAAGCGCCAAACTCTGGCCACTGGAAAAGACCAATGATAGGCTACACTAAAAAAATAAGATGTCCAAGTGCTGGTTCTCCGCCACCTGATCTGAATGTTATCACCCCATTATATGGCAATCATGATTTATCGTCACCTGGAGCATAGATGAGTTAGTACAGGAGACAGCAACCTCTCTTTAGCTTCTCTCTAGTGACTCCCTAGCATTTTAAAAAACAATATGAAAATGAATAATAATAACACGTTTTTTTTTTTTTTACGTTTTGCTATCGCTGTAGTCATCTTTACCCAGTAAAAATATCTAGTCTATACCCCAAATTGGAAAAATGTGCATCATATGCTACATCAGGGCCTGGTGCTTCTTCTCGGTGACGGTGGCTCGAGTGGCTGGTTTCCTAAACTAGCTACGGATTCAAAGTCCAAAAGAAGAAAAGCCTGGCAGGAAGACAGAATGTAACGGTGCTTGGACAGGTTCGTTTGGTTTCACCACCGCTGCTGCCGTCTTACCGGAATGTTTGATCTGCGGCGAGAAGCTGGCAAACAACAAAAAGCGCAATGTTGAGAACGCACTTCCAGAACAATCACACTGCAACAGCTGAGAAGTATCCGGCGGGGGGATGAGAGAAAAGAGGGCGGCTTCGGAGCTGCTCTTCTCAGACCCCAAAAAATAAAACTGACGTAGTCCAGAACATTAAAGATTTGTCCCTCTCCGCAAAAACCGGCGAAGACGGGGCCGTAAAAACGGCAACAAACATCACCAGTCAGCAAATCAAGGACATAAACTCGGCTCCAGCACATTGTAATCTACTGCCTGTACTCTACAGCGATGCTACGCAGGCGTGTGGGCTCTGATGGGCCGACTGCACAATCAGCCAGCTTTGTGTTGTTTTGGAAATAGCATCCCCCGATAAAAATAACAGAGGTGTCGACTGTTTTTATTTGTCGTAGTCGTTTTACAATTTCAAACATGAACCGAAACACTGCATTACTGGAATTACTGGAAATTCCAAATTCCAGTGCCAAATAATCATGCGCGTCCTACCGCAGCCACTTTGTGGGGAAACATATGAATGAATTAACATTTAGAACAATTGGTGGTAACTCAGATTAACACGCTGTGGAACCTGCACTTAAAAGGCTCAAATATGGTTTTGCGGCTCCAGACAGATATTTTTCTTTTCTTTTATGGACAAATATTACTGAGATAAAAAAGGTTGCCGACCCCTGAGTTAGTAGGACCCTGGTCCACCCCCCAGTCGGCTCAGTAGGCCATTATCACAAACCTTCGTCGTCACGGTTATAATATTAAACATAGAGTCTACCAGGTTAAAATGTTACTATCCAAACTTTTTTGAGGTTTTTAATGCGCTGTTTTTTTATCTCATTTTTTCATAAATCCGTGTATTGGCTTGACCTTTTCTAATAAGAAGTGTGGGAGCCCCCCTCAGCTACACCACTGCTGGGCGCTCCGTCCTCCCTCCGGCCTTCCTGAGAGCTCCGGGCCCGTTGTAATTGCTGCTGTACTGTGCGTGTGTGTGTTTGTGTGTGTTTGGCTGCTGCAGTACTATCAATAAGTGCACTGAAGAGATGGATGGTAAAAGAGCCGACCCCTCAGCGACTTTTTTCTCCCTCTCTCCTCTCCTCCGTCACTCCCTCCTGAATCTTCTGCCATTTTTTCTCTCTCTCTCTCTCCCTCTTAATCTCTCCATATGTTGCCAGCCCTCTCTGTCTTGCTTTTCCTTTTTTTGTGAATGAATGTCTCTCATTTCCTTTCCCTACAGACAGTCTTTCCATGACATCCTTTGTGTCTCTGTTCCTCTCCTCCCCCTCCTCTTGAGCTTTTAAAAAAGTAATATTTTGGCTGTAAAACTACAAATCTCTCCCTTTATCCGTCTCTCTTGTTCCATGCGCTCTCTTTCTTTGCTGTGCAGTGCTTGTTCAGGCCTTTTAACTCACTGACAGACTCTATATGCTGCTTGCTGTAAAAACAAATTGCATTTTACTTTTGTAAAGTATTTGAATTGTCGTTGTGCGCTGTTTCTACTTTCCAGCAGTGTAGATGACTATGACTAGTTGCCATTACTGATTTCTTCACAGGGATTATTAATTCAGTAGCATAAATAATAAAATAAATAACCTTTCAAGGCCAATCACGAATGAATGTCTACTGGACTGCACCAAGTTCTGGTTCTAATGCGGCTTCCGGGGACGATCCGGTCCAGCCTTGTCGACGTGCCATCGTACGGCGGAGTGGAGAGAGATTGCAGCTAATGTGTGGTTCGCCTCTGAGCTCCGCTATCTTTGCTTCATAATACTTTCCAGAGCAGAAATGTGAATTATGAAAATGCCTATATTCACGAATTATTGACTTTAAATTAATATTTATTGATGCATATATGTTTTTTCCTTCTTCCTTCAGTTGGTCCAAAATGCAGCTAATCAGCTTTCACCTGGAGCCGTGAGAAGAGAACACATGACCCCAGTTTACCCCAGAGTCCAGTTAAAAACTGGATTAATCACTTGTAGGGCATTAAATTATTACTTTTTTTTGTTGTTGTTTGTCTCTATATGTCACTTTTGTTCTAAAGTTTTTGAAGCAGCAGAATTGGTACGATTTTCCTTTTGCTAATATATACTGTTCAGGAAATACAGATACGGTATGAAATAAAGATAAGGGGCAGGCTGTGTGCAATGATTAAAGTGAGTGTAGTAAAGCCGTTAAGTATCTAGAAACTAAATTCATTGAAAACCAGAGAAAAAATGTTGGCATTGCTTAATGTGACTGCTGAAGAACAGACTGCTGACAATGCTCCTCTTTTTCAGTGGACGTCTGAACAGAGACGTGACGGCCAGGATGTGACATTTCCACATTCAGTGATCATCTCGGGGTTATGGTCAGTGCTGCTGCTGCTGCTGCTGCTGCTGCTGCTGCTGCTGCTGGCGGCACAGGACACTTGGGAAATGTTAAGTTCATCTGGTTTATTGTTGAATCCAGAGAAACAGATGTGCTTACCGCTGAGTGAATGTTGGGCGGCCTAACATGTTTCCTCGATGGGACAAAAGTGAATAACTAGTAGTTGGTCATCGAGTATTGAGTTACTAGTAGTAATTGATCTCCTACTGTAATAGAACTTTGCCAGGGCAGTGCTTTCCACCAGTATTTCAGCTTCAAGCATTAACTTAGTTCCAGGCTGAAAAGAAACGTTTCGTTGCCCTCTCTGGTCGCATCGCTGCCGGGTGCGTGGGGCCGGAAGGGTGCTCTGTTGCCCTGCTCCATTTGTGCCACTTCTTACGTAGAGTCAAGGGGCAGGGGAACCGAGTTAAATGGATCACAGGTGGCTCATACCTGAGCCAGCAGGTATGACGTTGAATCTCTATCAGCTGAATCAAACAGCTGCCGGTACTAGAGCCGCCGTGGAAAACTTGAATGCATTGTTTTCCATGTTTTTCCCTTTTGAGCGTTGGCACGGTACCTTTTTCAACTGATTTCAGCCACTACAAACCATATGAACTATGTTTGTTAATCTCTATTTCCAATGCTGTTGGTGTGCTCGGATTGAAGTCGGCATTCTTTGAGGGGAAATGCTACTAAAAGTGTGCTTTTAGCCACGCTAAGAAACGCAGGCACAATGAAGCCTGAATTCCTCATTCTACTTTTAATGAAAGCAATCTTGAATGCCAACTAAAAAAGAGGCGCATCAGCCAACACTTCTTTTTATTTTAGTGTGTTCCAGACGAGTATTACGGTGGGACCGAGACCTAAAAGTCGGTTTTGTAATTAGCGAACATGCAGCCTGCAAGAGATTAATGGAAAACAAAACGTGGCTATCTGACTGGAATTACAATAAAACTGAGGGCCGTTTCATGGTTCTTCTGATTGCCTGGCTCTCACTGGTGATATACAGTGCAATTATACAGTCTTGCACCGAGTTAGAAATTAAGGGCGGGTGGGTTGTGGGTCGGGTGGGAGTTTGAATACTAAAAGCACCGATAGTCTAATAGCTACTGGCTAGTTTTGGTTCCAGTTCAGAAAATGTAAAGTTGGAGCTAATCGAAGCAAGCGGTCTCCTGTGGGGTCTAAAGACAGCTCGTAATCTGCTGTTAGAGCAGACTCGGAAATTTAAATATTAAATTATAATCTCTGTGTGCAACAGAGCCGCAGGCTGCAGCTCCTAAAGATCTCTCTGAATCTTTCACTTCTCTCTTAACTCCTGTAAACACTGTCTTTATCTCCACTCTTTCTTTCAGTAGCTCTGGGTTGGACACAGACTCATGAGATTTTGTGGGAAAAAAAAGTGAAAAAAAAGGCCCCGAAGGGCATCTAGGGGTTGCGGATGTGAATGATAAGTTCGTCCTCCACCGTGAAACGACAATGACAATATGCAAATACCACAGGAGCATACACTGGGACACGCAGTCGTCTTGTATTTGTGACACGGAGAGGTTAGCTAATGGTTAAGTCTGGGTAATTACATTTCAGGTTAAGCATGTGAAATAGCAAATAATAACAAGTTAAAAGAACAGTCTAATTATTCACACAACAGGAAAAAAAACCCAACATAGACAAATTGTTGTATTGTTAATTAAAGTATTTTTCTCCTAGAACTTTTCGAGAGTTGTCAGAGAACCCTGGCTGCTAGAGTTGATACCTAATCATGGTCCTTCATGGGCGTCAAAGGGAACCTGAACATTTCAGTCAGTCATTCACAAGTCATTGCAGGAAGTATGTTGAAATTGAAAAGTCAGTGGAGGGAATGCAATCTTCTTCTTTTTATGAGAAAAGAAAAAAAAAATCAATGTTGGGTGACAGCAGGATGTAAAGCAGTGGTTCCCAACCACTGGGCTCTGTATCAGGGTTTATCTGCCAGACAATGAAATGGCTCTCATTTTACACTCCAGTTTTTGTAAGGATTGAACAAACAAGATATAACGTGTTAATTAGTGAGTTTTAGAGGGGCTAGTAGCCTTTGGACAGAGCCAGGCTAGCTGTCTCCCCGTTTCCAGCTCTTTGTCGCTTTGTGCTACACTAAGATAACACGTCACCAAAACTCTCGGCATGAACGCGAATAAGCATCTTTCCCCTAAAATGTCGAGCTATTTCTTCAAGGACTGTGGGTCAGCGGTGTGGGACGTCATCGGCCCTTCATCACTCACCTAGCTACTTGATCTGTGCAGGCTGCATTTCTGTTAGTGAGCTGAATTCTTAGAGCGAGCCTTCACTGTATGTCAGTCGGGACTACCCTCCATCGGCCAATCTTGAAACAGAGGGGAGGGTTCCATCGTTATCGATACGACGCTTTACTAAACTTGGGGCAGGGTTTTCTTCCTCACTGAGCGACTGGAGTGTTCTCAGGCGCAGTATGTTTGAATGTGACTGTTAGCACTCATTCCCCCATCCAAACTCCACACCCCTATTTTCTATCTACTGCGTTTTTTCGCCATCAAAACATGTCCGGTGTTGGCTCGTGTCTGCTCAGGTTCTGGATAAAAAGCTAAACTTTGCAGTTGTTAATGGCACATTTTACATTGTTCTGCTGATTTCACAACATTGCGAGCTCAGCTTGTCGTCTGTCCTGTTCTGCGCATGTTGCACGATTTTATCCGGTCACGCTAAACCTTGCACCCGCACACCACAGGACTATGAATTAACTTTTTTTTTAAAAAGACTTGCTTTTAGGAAACTAAGAAATGGGTTGTATTGCAGAGTAGGGACAAATGACCTATACGTTTGTTCAGGTTGCAGGACTTAGTAGTTTTCTCTCCTTCCTCTGTCTGTATTCTTTTTCATCTGTACGTCTACTGTCTGATTTTCTTGTCCTCTTCTTCCTGCGGCTTTTCATTCCCTGCTATCTCGTGTCTCCCTCAGCATCTCTCCCTTTCTCAGGTACTCCAGCTCTTTCACTGCCTCTGTAGCCAAGGCTACCGACTGCGCCCTGTGCTGTTATTACCAGGGGATTTGGCTTTGGTGACCGCATATGAGTCAGCAGAGAGAGGAAGGGGGATGGGGAACGAGAGGGAAACCAAAGGAGGTCATCAAACTACTTGAGTCCACAGCTGGACGTTTCCTCGCTGCTTTGATCAGCCATTTGTCCGCGGAGCGATTCAGCTACAGTGTGGGTGTGAGAGCAATGTCAGCGCTGAGTGATTAATGCTACAGAATGTTTTCCTGATGCGACGAGGGCCGGAGCCGGTGGGTGTTTTACAATATGTCATATGTCAAATAGAATACAAATGGAAAATGTTTACAGTGAAAGTTAGGCTCATTCTGTCATTGTTATTTTTAACAGGCAGCATTACGTGTGCTACAAAATGTATTTGTCATTGAAAATTCTTCAGTTACCAATAAACGTACTCAATGAATCTACTTGTTTAGCTAGAGCATGTCCTTCCAGAGCTAAAACAGAAAATGCCTGATTCACGATTGGTCTTAAGTCTGGCCTTCCATTGTGCTCACATTCATATAAGCTATGAAATATCACAAAATAAAAAATAAAGGCTATGAAATGTAACTCAAAGACAGTCCATGAGGTAGTTTATAAGTTACTAATTAAAGTTTTAAGTAAAATAAAAAACTGACAAGAAGTGAGTAGAGAGAAGCTATAATTGTGGTTACACAGGGTTCTTTCTGATCTCGGTGACAAGTCTGGCTGCAGACCTCTGAACTAAAAGCGACAAAAGTAGTTTAACAGACTTAAACAGGCCGTGCAAAGATCACAGAACAAAAGAAAGCATACATGTGGATCCAACTGGTGCCTAGAGAGCTAAAAATAGCAGAGGCAAACCCAGAGCTCTGAGTGTAAAGTCGTGTCCGTTCAGTAGATCGATGTGCGTACAAACAGAGACTGAGTTTGTGCGATGGGACTCTGAGACTTTGGGTTTAAACTCAGTCGGGACAGTCTCAGTCCCGGATCCAGAGGGGCAGACAAAATAATATGAACATTTCATGGAAAAGTATTCAAACTTTGAATAACCACTTTCAGATGCTGCTACAAATGTGACTCGTGCTATGGCTGGTACCAGTTAGCATTTGTTAGCTTGAAAAGAAGTCTTGAAATCAACACTTTGATATCTTAGTTTTCAAGGCAGCGTAATAGCTCAAGCAAGGCCAAATTATTTTCGATCAAACTGCAGGTACACCGAAAAAAAAAAAAAAAAACTAAATATGTTCAAAGAAAAATCAAACAATCATGACAAAGATGAAACTGACACTACATAACAGAATACAGGGGCGGGCCAGAGTCTTTGGATTAGCATATACACTAATATGACCTTTGTTGCAGGGTTTGCAGTGATGATTAGGCTCCTGTATCTTCTGTGACTCGAGTACATACGGCCCCCATGCGACAGAGAGTGAACTGCTCCCATTGGACCACCCTGTATAGATCGGGGTGAATGAATTTCAAACAAAGTTATTTTCCCTCAACGTGAGATCTGTTGTATTCTGCTGCAGGAATTAATTGGTAGTTCATTCATCAAAAATATTCATCAGAATATACTGTTTAAAAAAACAATCAGAAAAAACGAAATATTTCCCTAACAAACGTCCTCACGCTCGTAACTCATAACTCTTATCTCCAACACTGACCAAACCGAAATGCGCTTTACTTTCATGCCATCAGACATTATGGGAGAGTCAAATGCAGTAACCAAATACCTACGATGATCTACCAGCTCCACCGATGTAAAGTGGAGTCTCCGGTTTGAAACCCAGCCCAAACTGTCCCGATGCGTAAAAACACGTACCCCTCTCCGAACCACCGAAGTGCCCAGGAGCGAGGCAGTTGACCGAGGCAGAGGTCGTGCCGAGCAGATCACAGAGTGAATATGCAGAACCGGATAGATGGAATTCAGCATGCGGGAAAACAATGCATACGAGCAGTACAACTACTAAAGTACAACAAATAGATTTTAAGCCATATGACTGTCATTATCCCTGAAAGATACTATGCAAGTATAATAAACACTACACAGATATGATATAATAAACACTACCTGCAGTTGTTTGTTACTCGTGCCCTTGTTTGCTATGGCTCATAACAATGGCTGAGCAGCCTAAACTGAAAAAAGCAACCTTGAAGCTCATTGTTACACGTACTGGGGTTTCTGCGATTAAAGTCATTTTACATAATTCGTGTGTGTCATTCTTCTGTTTCATAACGAAAGCAACTAATGATGGTAATCTCATTATGAGACTGTGCACATTTTATCCCATTCTCTAACCCCTGCCAGCTGCAGCGTTGTCTGCCTGCGTCCCATTAAACTGTTCCCTGTTCATCGGGGTTTTGTTTCGGTCCCGAGGGAGAGAGGCTGCCTCCACATCTTCATGCATACAGAAGGCGTCCTCTCCTCACATCACCGCTGCCAGTTGGCCCGATCGATCGCATCACTTAACTCCTCTCCAAGGTGCTGCGAACCGGTGTCACCAGCCCGCCTATGCTGCAAACTACATTAACTAATTAACTGCCTTTTTCTGCGGGACGCGCCTCCAATATTTCGGCGAAACGCGACCTGTGCAAAGGCGTCGTAGCTCAACCTGATGCGTCGGTTTGGAAAGGTACGCCGATAAATAATGCATAGCCATGGCAACGGGGTAGAGCCGAGCCCACACACTGAAGAAAGATAGTTCCTCAAAGGGTATTTGTTTTGGACAGTGGCTGCCTGGGAAAACTCCGTCTCTACAGGGTGATTAGTAGAGACTCCGACCCACTGGTGCAATGTGCAACAAGAACAATGACTAATAGTTTCATTTTTCTGATGAGGACATACATTTAAAAGGACCAATGTTTACATCTTCCTGACAAGCAAACCGTTTCTGGCTGTGCAAATAATTACTGGCCTCTGCAGAAAAATGACACTGGTGCTTGTTTTGTTCGAACAACGTACACATTTTGACATTCAGGAGCAAAGGAGGACGTAGCAGTCAGAGGAGAGAGTGAGTGTGTGACTCCAGCAACGGAGAGACTGATTTAGTTTCCATCACCCAGACTGTAACCACAGAGAAGTGCGTTTTTGATGGAAGCACCAAACTTCCTGATAAAGCCGATAATCGAACCTCGGTACTTTTTGGTACAAATAAAAATACGTCCACAGCGCTGAGTATCGAAGACTGTCAGTGCTGAAGCTGGCATCAGACCGCGGCTGAAATTCATAGTCTTGTTTACTTATTCTATGATCAGATTCTTCCTGACTTAAATCAACATTTTGCCAGAGTTCTTTGTGGCTACGTGTGTTAAGACAAAATTAAGATTGCTCAAGAATTCTATGTTGCATTCTCTAGCGTTTGAGCATTTTGAAGGGATTCTTTGCAGCACTGTACATTTTTTACCACTCTGTGGTGCCTTTTGGAGCTGTTGACGTTGAGAGGGAAGAAGGGAGTAAAAAAGGACGAGTCGTCGATGGGACCAGAGTCCCTACAAAGGACAGAATGATAAGTCACTTAATGTAAAAAGAAACGAAGAAGACGGAAAAAAACAAGTCGACTAGGTTGTTCTGAGCTTTTCCCAAATGGGTCATACCAGGAAAGCAGCGTCCTGTGACATCATCAGCTCCTCCTCCACTGTCCGGCGGGAGGAGGGAACAGTGACTCTCGGCGGTAAAAGGTGATTTATACGCTGCGTAGGATGCAGATGCCGGCAGGAAAGCAGAGGCAAGGGCAGTGGAGGAGGAGAGATGAGGAGAAAGAGGGGAAAATAGGGAAGGAAAGGGGAGAAGAGGGACAGAGGGCGACACGGATATGGCAGAAAAAGATGTTAAGAGGGAGCTAGGTTGGTTGGTTGAGGTCAGAAGAGTAAGGAATAGAAGAGATGAAGAGAAAGGAAGGAAGACAGGATAGGGGGATGGACAAAGGAGAGCGAAAAGTTGGCCAGCAAAGGCAGAAGATGGAAAATAGGTAGAAATGCAGGCAAGAGAGAGGGGAGGAGAAGAGAGGGTGTAAAAATAAACAGAAGAGGATACAGGAGGAGAGTAGATAAGAAAGAAGGATGAGTGCAAGGAAAAAGAATGATGGGGAAAGAAGAAAGAAGAATAGACAAGAAACAAAGAAAGGAAAGGACCGAAGAACGGACGCAAGGTGAGGTCAATAGAGGAAGGAAAAAGGAGAGAAGACAGGAGAAAGGAGAGAAAAGAAGGAATCGAGAGAGGCAGGGGCAGCAAAGAAGACTCCAGCAGAAGAGTGCACCAGAAATAAGGAAAGATGGAAAGAGGAGGAAGAAGAGGAGAAGAGGGCATTAGAGGGAGACGGAGAGCACAGAGAGGACAGATGCTGCTGTCAAACGTACTATATGAGTTAGTAAAGCAGAGCTGACAGGATTTGTCAGGGCATTTTCCCGCAGAGGTGAATCACCTGAGCGGAGGACCACAGCAGCCTCAGCAGCCTCCCCTCTGTTGGGAAACGGAGGAAAACATAAAGTCTCATCACTGCAGCACGGCCACAAACAGTAACTCACACGTATGGTGTGCAGGAGCAAGAAGATGTGACCCTTTGGCTCCGGGGATGAGGAAATAAACATGAAAGTTCATTCTTGAGCTTCAAGAGTAACACTAAGTCCATTTTTCTGAGTTGGTGAATTACACGTACAGTCAGTAACTACAGTTTCATGAATTTTAGGTGACCATCACTTTCTCGCTTCAACAGATTTAGCGGACACGGGTGTCATTACGTGACCTACAGGTAGGTGGGGAACTTTAGTCACGCGAGAATGAAACGGTCCTAAATGGCGACATTTACTGCTTCAAAAAAGCAGGAAGTGTTGTTTAATGATCTTTTTGGTTTCCATCAAAGATTGCCAGGGATTTATCTTTGATGGAAACAGATGCGTAGCTCTGGGACTTGAATGTACCGATAATACATGGGGCCGAGAGAAACCGAGGCTAACCAGGTTCTACATAACAGATTTTAACTGTGGTGGGTTTACATGGCACTCAGTGTTTCTGATATGATTATTGAATCAAATGACTGTAAAAATGTGGCAGTGCTGACATCTGCATCTATACAGTGGTTTTTTTTTTTGCTTCTTTTTTTCCTCTTTCGTTTGGATGGATGTTATGACTATAGTAATGTATATACACTGCCCCCTGCTGGCCAAAAACAGCACAAAGCAACTTTAAAAAAGGCACACAAATTGAAATCTGCTATCTAGTAAAAACACAAGTGGCGGATGTTTCTTGGTGAGATCTTGAAATTATTTGTCAGTCACAGCAAAATCCAGCATAAGTGTCACAGGCTTTGCTCTGACACACGTGGGAAAGTCTGAGATTTGTTCTACATCACAGAAATCTCAGTCAGATCACCCCCTACAGCTGCGAACACCACTGAGAACGTGTCATCCAGATTTATGTATAAATTCTATTTGCTCTGATATCTGCAGGGGTGCAAGTAAGCAATAATACATGTGTCTTAGTATACAAAAATGTAATCTGGAGGCACTGCACAGTGGCATGGCTTTAACCCTGCCTGTTTATCAGTTTTCTACATGAGGACAATTCAGTGTGTATTATTGCGCTTATAACATGGTCGCACACACCCTGCAAAAATAGATGCTGTGTTCAAAATTGTAATCTTTTTTTCCTCATTCTACTAGTTTGTAGTCAGTGTAACCCATAGTTACGTTTTCAGGGAAATCATAACATGAAACAGAAGTAACTGGATGCTGCTATGGTTAACTGCATTTAAATACTGTGACATCTGCCCACCGGTTAGAGTTCTATGAATGTTCTCAGCATTGTATATAGTTTAGTATCATCAATCAAGAAGTATTTCAGTTTAGGCTTGATAAAAAGTCAAATAGCCAAGCAGATATACTCTAAATGGCCAATAACATTACATGACATTTGCTCATCTGGCAGATGCTTTTATCTAAAGCGTCTTACAACTAAGGGACAAAACGAAGTTTGGTACAGTAGGAGACACTGAGGTAAGTGCTAACTGCTAGGTCTATTCAAAAGACAAAGTGCAAGGAGATCAGGTAATGGATGCACCAAAGGTCCGCTGTAAGCGCTAGTTAGACATGTTGGGGTGTTAGAGGTTTTACGGGAGGAGATGAGTCTTCATAGGCTTCTTGAAGACAGAGAGGGACACTCCTGCTCTGATAACATGTGGTAGCTCCTTCCACCATCGGGGAACTGCAAATGAGAACAGTCCGGACTGTGATCGTCTTGTGTGCAGGGATGGCAATGCCAGACGACGTTCCTTGGAGGAACGCAGTGGCCGAGAAGGAGCATCAGCCTGTATGACCGAGTTCAAGTAGATGGATGCAGACCCAGAATTCACTCTGTGGGCAGGCATAAGTGAATTGAAATTAATTTGGGAAACCGTTGGAGGTCAATGAGCAGCGGACTGACAAGTGCCCTTTTAGGCTGATTGAAAACCAGATGCGCCAACCATATTCTGGACCATCTGTAAGGGTTTCAATGTGCGTGAAGGGAGGCCTGCTAGAAGGGCAGTGCAGTAGTCAAGGCGAGAGCTAACTATAGCCTGTTCCAAGAGTTGGGTGGTGTACTGAGTCAGGTAAGGCCTGTTTTTTCTTATGTTGTATAGAGCAGAGCGGCACGACCAGGGAACAGATGCAACATGGTCAGAAAAGGATAGCTGGTCATCAAACATGACACCCAGGTTTCACATGACCTTGGTTGGGGTGAGAGATGAAGAAGCAATTTTGATTTTGATATTGTGATGGAAAAATTGATCGACCGGATTAGTTGAAGGTGGCATTCCTTCATCCATGTGGATATGTCTTGAGAGACAGTAAAGTAAAATTTTATTGGAGTGGCATGAACAAGTTTAGATCATGTGTCCTTGCCATGACACATTCAAGGAGCGCCCAGTGAGAAAGGATTCAAACCAAGACTTATCCTGAGATGCCCATATCAGAGAGTACAGATAGCAGGATGCAGTGGTTCACTGTGTCGAAGGCCGATGATGGGTCCAGCAAGATAAGGACCGAGGACTGAGCTGCAGCTCTGCCTGCCCTTGTGGGCTTCCGTCACAGACAACAGAGCTGTGGAGTGGCCGCTCTTAAAGCCTGACTGATTTGGATCAAGGTGGGCGTCCGTGATAGGAACTCTGAGACCTGTTTGAAAACTGCCCTTTCAATAGTCCTAGACAAGAATGGAAGTCACGAAACCTGCTGATAGTTCTCTTGAGTAGGGTCGAGTTAAGGCTTTGTGAGCAGAGGTGTTACCCGAGCCTGTTTGAACGCAGATGGAAATGTTCCCGACGCCAGTGAAGCATTTATCATATGTGTGATGGCGGGCACAGTGTTGTGAGACATGGCTTTGGAGGAGGTTGGTGGGAATGGGGTCCAGCGCACATGTAGCAGGACGGCTACCAGTTTTGATACCACGCTCTCTGTGAGAGGGGATGAATGAGAGAAGTATTGTGCCATGGACCCGGGGAGACAGAGAGGGACATGAGGTAGGACTGCTACATGTTACGCGTTTTGCTGCCTTGCATTCAGATAGGGGGCTGTGTTGGGGAGGTGGTGAGCTGTTGACCGGAGGAGGCAGAGAAGGGCATGAGAGCAGAGAGGGATTGCTGCGTGTTTGGCTCGCTGGTGCACCGCCCTCGGTGAGAGGGGTGACCATGGAGAGTGATGTGCCCTTAATCGAGGGAGACTGGTTGTCTCTAAGTGGTTCAGCGAATTGGCTACTGATGGTGGCCACCTTTTCAGTAAAGAAGGAGGAAAACATATCAGCTGAGAGGTTTGTGTCTGGTGGAGGAGGTGGAGGATTGAGTAATGTTTTGAAGGTGGAAAATAGAGTCCCAGTGTTTCTGGTACTGCTGATTGTATAATTGCAATAAGCCGTTTTGGCCGCCTGACGCTGGATCAGAGGGCAGGTAGGAGCGACTGACAACTCTTGAGACCAGTGGGGTCACTGGCTATACACCAGTTTCTCTAACATGGCTGCAAAACCTGTTTTAACATGAGCGTGAGATATTGTCCCAGTGAAACTTCAACGCCAACATTATGAGAAATGACAGATATTAGGTGGCTTGGTTTCAGCATCCAGTACTGCTTGGTGAATAGTTTACGCCTTTGCATTACGGCTGTGAGAGTTCGGAAAACTATTACTGGGATGCGACATTGATTAACTTGCAGCGTCTGCACTCTCCTGCAAAGCTACGTTTATACAGCATAAGGTTAACCCTGTATTCTCACTTTCCCAAAGAGCCCATTAAGACTTCACACACTCGAGCAAACTCACACACCTCACATATTGGTCGACAAGCGAACGCCCCAGCAACGGCAATCAATGGACTCCTAAACTTTGGATTCAGTGCAGCATACTAAACGAGAAAAATAAATTTCCCCACTGTGCATGGGCCGGAGTGCTGCAGTAAGCTGTTTTAGGACAGCATTCACTCTGACCTATCCATATAAAGTCCAGAGACAGATATAAATAACGGGCTGGCGTGTTGGAGAGGACAGCTATTGATTACTGAGGGAGGCAGGATGACACTGGAGCCTGGCTCTGCTTTGGCATCTTCTAAGTAGAACAGATTTTATGTACGCGTTCAGAGAAACTCACACACACACACACACACACACACACACACACACACACACACACACACACACACACACACAAAGACCTCATGCACTAGGTATGTGTGTGTTTTTAGTGCCATAACAAATATATTTAAGACATCTGCTATCATATTTCACTACAAAAAAAATCAGTTCACTTTTTCTAGACAATTAGTGTCAGTATCCTGAAGCAGTTCAACAGATCAGTGCCCCTGAATCAAGAAAATGACACTTGATTCTTTTGAAGTTCTTTAAACGAGCTTGTAATCAAACGGGTAAGTGGAGATGGTAACATTTTTGCAGCCCACTGACAGCTTTTTAAAAAAACTATTTAGCTAATATAGGTTTATAAAGACCAATACTGACAGAAGTCCTTTTTTAATTGACATTCTAGACGTGTTATTCTGATTCTGTGTTCAGCTGGTATATTTATTTAAACTGAAATTCAAATTCAAGCTTTCAAATACTTTTAATATTTTCCCTAAAACCGTTAGAGAAAATATTTTCAGAGTGGAAAAGAAACTTGAAATAGCATTAGTATTAGCAGCTAATGGCCCTGTGAACAGAGGAAATAAAAAACGTTAACTTAATGCCATGTTCACATCAATATCCAAATGGCAGTTATTTCTGAGATGCTCTGAAAAGTCCAACTTAACGCAGAATACTGTAAGGCAGAAGTGTCTGAACAAACATGGCCGCCTCAAATCAGCTACAGTCCATTGATGCTGGTCAATGAATGCGTCTTTTAACTTCCAGTCGTCTTACGTACCACCATAGCTCAACACTAGATCGCCATTTGTATTTCAGTTGTTATTAATCGCCATCCTGATGTGATGGTTGACGACGTGACGAGAGTGATCTTGATCAATCACCTCCTCGTCCGAACACTTGCAAGTCATACGCACACGACTCTTTCCCATTGCTGCCCCCCAGCCCCTTAGGACGTGAACGTGGCATCGGCTAAAGACACTTTTCCGCGTCAAGGAGACCTCCGCTTGGAAACAAAGGCAGCTTTTCAGACGGTTCCCTGTCACTGACACCACAGTTAACTTCTTCAGCTGGCTCTTTGTTTTTTTTTCAGCCTAGTTCATATGTATCCTAATTAGACGTAAGTTACACACACACACATAATTCTGTTTAAACCACCGTCGTGATGGATGTAGACATGGTTGTTGGGCCTGGGAGATTTATGAAGCAGCTGTTAAGGCTTTTAGTTTTGTTTTCCACAATCAACTGTCATTATTTTATGTCACTGCTGCCCAGAATCCCCCAGGAGAACACTCACTGTTCTTACTGTATATTATTCCAGGAAGCTGCAAACAGATTCAAGCAGTCACGGGACATTTAATGAACCTGCGGACGTGTATGTACGTACAGTGTGTGCACGCAAACACACACAGGTATAGGCCCGCATTTCCCCATACACGTTCCCATCAGAAACACGCACAACTGCACCCGCACACGGTCGCTACCGTACGCGCTCTCTCCCTGGGCACGCAGGCGTGCCTTAGACATGTTTGAAGCCCCAGAGAGTTTAGTGTCAGCACAAAAGGTGACCAGGTTATTTCTGGCCTGTTCTATATACAGTTTGACATCGCATGTAATATTCAGCATTCTGCCATACACATGCTGTGTACTCTCCTCTGTGTGAAGCCTACAGGCGACGCAGGAGGATCCTGTTTCTGACCTGGGAATAGAAACAGGAGTGTGACTGAATCATAACATATACGGCAGAAAAAGTGGTGTTTGGAAAAGCCGGTAACAAGGGGCCAATGCAGAACATTTAACATGCTTTAGTGGGTCATTAAAGGATCCCTAAATTTGCCATGAAGGTCCTTCCTCACCTTCTGAAACGGCCATCGTGATGCTGTCTTTAATGAAAATGATTTTAGTTTGAATTGATTTCGGCGGTGGGTTTCTGGTTCAACAAAAAACAGGCAACTTAACAATATTAATAAGCTCTTTGTCTGTCTGTTGGGGCTTTCTATCTATTAGGAAAAACTAAGGTTCCCCTTCATTTTCTGCAATAGATCCTCATTTTCTACTATATAGTAGCTGCAGATCAAGATTTGATGAGAAGTGTTAATATGGATCCTTCATTACACGTGTCTACGAAGGGAATGGATAAATGGCCATCTTTTCATGTACATCATACCGTGTTACAAAGCATTTATTTAATGGTTTATGTTGATTTTTCCACCTGGCACAAGTTTCACACGGGTGCGGGTGCATGACGTAAGTGCATTAGTGCATAGCAAATGTCATTTTTTGCGTTTTAAATAATTATGGATTATAAGAAATAAAAATTTGCAATAAGTAAATTAAAAAAAATCTATGTATGAACAGCTGCTAGACTAGATCCAGGTCCGACTAAACGCTGTAACACTGAGAATCCTTTGAGTTTCCAGCACCAAGGATTTATAATGCCTTATTTTTTACACCTTTTTGCCAGAGGCTGCACGTATAGGGAGCAAAACGCATAAAAACTCTAGGTATGAGTAGCATACTGGTCCGCACTTTTCAGATGTATGCAACTGTATATACATAAATAAGGTGTCAGCAGTGCTAGAATAGCTGTGATGGGTGATGGTAAATCTCAGTGCTTTACAATGATATACACCATCCAAAGCTTGTAGGCACTGAGGAGATGCATGATCCATACTGAGGGAGTGACAACAAAACCAAACACTGAAACATTAGCACCCCTTCCTCTTAATATCCTGCTGCCGGAGAGCCAACAGAATCATTTTATAAAGTACTCTGACAATGGATTGCAAACAAACATTTGTCACAGAGCCTGGTAAACGTGAGGAGCTGTGATCTAATCAGAGCAGAGATGCTGTGGTACCGTAGTTTTCTCCAGCCGGAGGGTTAGAGAGGCGGAACCTGCAATATGCAATATGTTGAAGTCAATGGATTGTTGGTCCGAAGCTCCAGCTGGCTGCCAGGGTGGAGCACAGCTGCAGAGAGGTTGTTTAGCCCCAGCAAAACCATTTCTGACAGGTTAAATTGTGAGAGGGTTTGTCTGCCTGGCCGCACAAGCATTTATTGAGTGTGGAATGAGTTCTCGCGCAGGGTTCGTGTGTATATGTGTGTGTGTGAGTGCGTGCCAGTGTGCTGGTGTGTGTTTTCTGTGTGTATGTGTGTGTGACCTCTGGTCGTAGATTAAGGTCACAGTCTCTCTGTCAGGCGCCACAACATGAGTAATGTTTTAATGTGGACTTATTAGGCCCTCTCTGCTTTTATGGACAGTCTGAGGCCGGCGATGGAGAGGTCGTTTTTCACCGTGGCATGACTTGACCCTGGACTTGAACTAGCTTTTCTGCCCGGTCAGTCTTTAATCCCCCCAAAATAATTAGAATTACAACAAAATGCTCAAAATTATAACTCAAACTATGTCTCTCAATGTCAAAATCAATTGTGATTAATAAGGTTTTTATGTTAATGAATATTAACAATTTAGGCTTATGTAAGCAGTTCGCATGCGGTTTTGTTATTTTGGTGTTTTAATTAACAACTGCAAGATAAAGCCTAGAGAAACTGTAAAATTCATGCATGTTCATGTAGCCTGCAAAGGCATGGCATATTAGCTGTGGTTGATAAAGATAAGCAAATAACCAAAAACTAAAATTGTAGGGTGAGTCCTCCTGGGGGGTGTCGAGGCATTGCAGGGGGGCATGCAAGTCCAGGGGAAAAATGTTGCATGGTTCTTAAGTTAGACGAATCTGATTAAGATGTGTAAAATGAAATAGATAAATCTGCCCTCGCGGTTGCAAAAGCCAATCAAGGACACACTTATCAAGGGGACAAATCCCCAAAACCTAAAAAAAATACGTGACGATGCCTGTCTTGGTCTCAGGGTCACTGTCAGTGTAGTGGGAGAGAATGGCATCATCTCATTTTAAACAACCGTCAGTTTGGGCAAAGTTTTTAAAGCATCTGATGCCACGAATCATCACATATTAGTCTCCCAACAACATGCATAAGGTATTAGGGGGATAGCTCATTAAACGTAGTCATTTAATTAGTAGACAGCAACATGTACATCTTGCCTGTAGTAAATCCGTCCCACAAAGGTCATTCTTGGGCCCCTCACTTTTCATTTCACATATTCATGACGTATCGCTTGCTCTGAAGATGATTTAAAAACGGTTCGGGTACCATCAAGTTCGATCTTAGTGACTTCACCCTACACGACACTGAACGCAGCCAGCGTAGTTCCTGTTCGCAGGAATGGTCACTGACATCTTCCAAAACCAGACGTACGTTAGAGAGTGCAGTTGCGAAGCTCTATCAGAGCAAACTACGTGTTCACTGAGACACGGATACAAAAGAAAAGCGCAAGAGAAACGAAAAGGAAAATCACAGGAAACCTTGGCATCAAGGTACAAAGGGTGAATCTTGTCATTTCTAAGTGTTTTTCAAGCCTTCACTATTGCTTCATATGTCATGCACATGTGCTCTGATTAAATCTGTGTCATCCCGCTATGAACTGTGCAGTACATTAGTTTATCTTGGGGGTGGATCGAGCTCGGTTGATTAGTGATGTCGCTTGACGCCGCTTCGGGTCCGATGATGAAGTGTCTTCCTGCGGAAGTTGTAGAGTCACAGACAAAACAAAATGAGCAGAGATGGATCCGAGTGACTGTACAGCACCCGGCCCCGTGACTATGCACTTTCATATGATGGCTCTCAAGCTGCGGCCCGGAGCTGCTCCATTTGTCTTTTTTTAAGCTTTTCAGCGGGGAACCAAATGAGAAATCTGCTTTTTACCCCGAGACCAAGCACAAGACATTTAGCTGCGCCCGAGGCCACAGCTTCATGAGAGCATCTTATTACTTTTATCATCCGGAGAGCCATCACAGACAGTCCATTTCCTCTCTCAGCTTTATTTTTTACAGATCTGGCGTGGTAAAAGTTTTACCGTACTCCTGTTGAAGTACTGTGACACCCTGGCTCTAACTTCAGAAAAATGTTCTAATTTTGAAAAACTTTGCTTTCTCCCAGCAGGTACAGTAACTCCGCCGCGGTGAATAACGGAAAAACAGAACATTGGCTGCAGTATACTATAAATACATTTGTCAAACCCCGCTATGTAGTCCATATGTTTTCCCGTGCTGCGTCACATAACTGGGCCTCATGTCGTTATCTTATCGGCGATGGCCTTCTAATGAACGTCAAGAGTCCTGAGGGTGAGTGTGGTGAAAAGTCGGCGGCCTGACAATGTTGAAGAGTTGATGTTGTTCAGATGTGTCCTGAGATCCGTTGTCATTTCAGAGTGAGGCACTTAATGCTTCACATCTTTTACCGTAGATGTAAAACAGACTTTTACATTTGAATTCAAGCATTTAAAAGTACTTAAGGTTAACTGAGGTTAATGAAGGACTGTCCTCCATGCACAGAGGTACCAGAGTCAAAATGCGTGTCCAGTTGTCCAATCTGAGCTTGTCCTCTCTAAGACGTTTTTTCTTTTTTCAGTCATAACAGTGTCAGGCTACATCTGCAGTTGCTATTGAGAGAAAACAGTCCTTATTTGCAAAAGCACAAGAGGTGCTTGTCAGGAAAATGTAACATAGGTTGTGTTAAAGAGTTGGAACAAACAAACAACGGTGTCTTTTCTGTGGAGAGAGCTGCATTGTTCCCCTCATGGAGCTCATTTGACGCCTGCATTATACTGCGTATTCATTAACACTCATCACAAACTGTGCTCAGAGCCTGCCGGCTCGACTTTTTCTTTTATTTCGTTTGACAGAATCTATTTGAGAAGCTGTTTGTCGTGTTTGTGATGCTCAGCTAGCGTTGCTTTCTGATACCCCCACCCACACACACCCACACTCAGGGGAGAGATGACAGGGAGAGATCAGGCCAAATTACCGTTTTTACCCCCCCCCTGGGTTTCCAGTCATTTTGTTAGCACAGAAACAGAATGCTTTTTTTTCCCTTCTTCTCTTGCAGCTCGTTCTATTCAACAGAATCTCTGTGAACTTCCTCACCTCAGGCTTTCAGCACCTACTAACTAAAGCGCCGTACATGTATCGCAGAGTTAATGGGGATCAGTTGCCCCCTGCTCCGTCCTCCTCCCGATCGGAGCTCATCGCTGCCCCAGAATGTCAAAACTATACTTCAGAAAGAAATAGATAGTGAAGAATTACCTTGACATTTTGGACAGTTTAGACAGCTCAGTGGATTCTCATCCCTGTCCCACACAGGTCAGAGAATCCGTAGCTTTTTTATCCCGACTAATCTCTGCAGCAGCTGATTTGACTGATCTTTTGCTCAGTGATTGAAAGTGAGCTGACTGACGAAGTACAGCTGCAGTGATACTTCATACGAAGTAACTCTACAGTACTCTTTATCCGTGTTGGAACAGACAGTTTTATGATATATCGGCACACCTTCATTCATTTCTAACGTCGTCAGACAGAGAGAAGCTTCCCAATTAAAATAGCTGTGTTCTCCTTCAAGCATAGTTTTGACTTTCTTTCGTGAACAGATTCCACGCTTGTTTTCTCTTTAGTCAAGAACATGAAAACATAATGGAAAATAATAAAAGTATGAAGAACGCTACAGAGACTGCAGGTCAACAGATGCATCCAGGCAAACTCCACTCGCCGATA
Organism: Xiphias gladius; assembly: GCF_016859285.1. Classification (NCBI taxonomy): domain Eukaryota; kingdom Metazoa; phylum Chordata; class Actinopteri; order Istiophoriformes; family Xiphiidae; genus Xiphias; species Xiphias gladius. The sequence goes on from NC_053422.1 coordinate 2,895,455, forward strand.
AGGACCGTGTGATGTGGCTGAAAGCTCCAGAAAGGGCTATTAAGTGGACTCGAAATGAAATGTTTCTACATCTGTGAGCAGCAGTGGCACGAGTCCACCAACTCGTTCTGTAACCCCATTTTGTATGTCGTTAGTTCAGGCAGAGCCTGCATCGGCTGACCGTCACCAGCAGCCTCATCTATGCTTCACCATCACTGGCTCATGCGTCAGCTACTGGGCTACCAGCTGACAAGTAACTTCCAATCAGTATTCATGAAGGTGTACAGCACAGCCTTTATAGCCTCACACTGCCAGCACTGATGCCCTAACCTCCTCCTTTTGGTTTTGTTGATTGACTGAAGATTTTATGTACGCGTACGTTTCTGTTAAGGGGGATAAGTTTTCTAAGCAGATTCTCTGTGGCTGCCCAGATTCTTGAAGAGCTCCCTCCAAGAGCAAAAACTTTACCATCAAATCTAACTGTATAAGCATTTGCTATACACGGTCAGTTCCTTGATGTAACTGTTTCTGACAGAAATGATAAAACAGTCAAACACCAGTATAAAGAATGATATCTTCAGTCTGTTAAACTTTTGACTAGCTGGTGTTTTCATGATGTTATTTTGGAAGGTATAGCCGTTAGGGAAAAGGACAGGAAATGGACACGAAATTGGGAAGACAACTCCATGACAGCTGAGCAAAGGCCTTATGCTGATGGGCATCATGTGAAATGATTGAAAGCTCCAAAACCGCTATGAAAGGGACCAGCTGGTGAGATTGTTTCCTCAGCTGTGTCCTATGTTTGGGAAACAGTTACTTTCAGGCGGCTAAATCAATGCAGCTATTGCTAAGTTAAAGTTTTGATAACGGTCGGTTCAGAAGAACCTCCTCTGGGAATGAAAACTTTACTGAGCCGGAATGTGAACATGGGTCATTAAAGTTGGTAAAGGTAAAGGTAAATATTTCCACCCAGTTTGTACATACTTAGTTTCTGTTGAGCTATTTCGACACCAAACAAACAACCTCATTTTCCCTGTTGTAGCTTCCATTTCTTTCTTTCTTTCTTTTTTTTTTGGCTTCTTGGACATGCTGCATGTCGTTTACACTCAAAATACTAAGACTAGTTTTATGAGATTGCAAGTTTTAGAACTGGAGCTCAGCTATGACAGCGTTATTTGCCAGAACCCGCTTTGAACCGGGCTTCATTTGAAAAACCCCCCCAAAGGAACTGGAGATTTGACAAAATTGCTGATCTTCTCTTCAACCTCTAAATTGAACCACTTGCTTCTCCAGTGTTGACGAAACGTGAAAGCAGTATTCGTGTATTAGAGAAATGCCCTTTTTGACAAACACTAATCGAATCAGCTGACTAGTAATTCAAAAGCACATGCATACTTTAAGCAATAATTCTCCCATTGCTGACCTCGGGTTTCCAAGGGCTTCAGGTAAGTTAGTCAGAACACAGAACTGATGGTGGAATTAGTGAAGATTAATGCCAGAACAGCTCTGCTCTCTTTTGTTTTCCTCCGATCAAAGCTGCCCTCCCCTCCCAGCCTGACAAACATGCAGGGCAGACAACAAACTGCACTCGCAGCCTCGGCCAAGTGGGGTCCTTGTGCCTGCATTGCAGAGGCTGTCCGGACACAGATTGATTTGTAGCTATTGAGACAACACTGATACGTTACTGAGAGCACAGACATCAGCAATCGCCTTCTGGTTTTTTAAGAGGGAGTCTGGACTGTTGGGGAAGAGATGTACAGAGGTGAGGAGTTTTCACACTGGAATACCTTTACCTTGCTGTCTTCTTTGCTATTTTCCGTCCAGCATACTAACGCAGACTGTGCATCACATCCGTTATCACTGCGCCATTCTTCATGGCATTCGAGAAATGACTGTGCGAGAAACAGCACGCGGTGTGAATTTTAACCAGGCGACAGCTCAGAAAAAAACGATCATGTGTTTTGGGGTTGCATTATTCTTCTATCAAAGCTTACGTTTATGTGTCTCATTGTACACAGCACAAGGACGAAGCACACTGATTTTCAAGGCTTTTGTTTGGCTGTAGGAGCTGCGCAAGGGTACTGAATGCAATCAGCGGTAAAAGCTTTATTTTCAAGGTAATGAAGCCTCCTCAGGGTATGTGTGATTTATGCTCCCTATTCAAACCACTTTGAATCATCCAGAACTGCCTCTGAATCAGTACTGACCTTAAAATACCTTTCTGCTCCTCCTCCTCCTACCAACACAAAGATATTCTTTAGCTGTAACTGTAGCCTCCAGTTGGACCCCCCCCCCAAAAAAAAGGTCTAATATCAGCAACTTACTGAACTGTATAAATGCTTCAAAAATACATCTTGTTTCAAAGCTGTACCTTTCAAAATGATGCAGCTTGTTTTATCAGCTGAGAAAAAAAATGAATCACTGAAAAATGTAGAAGGAGAATGAAAAATGATTCCTAAGAAGACGTCTTGCCGTTTGTCTGTCCTTGACTATCTCTTTTTCCATTTGTGGTGCTTTAAGCTATGAAATACAATTACAGAGGATCAACAGTAATAACCCCCACCTCTCGTGTCAGCGTTGGAAAAGAAAAGAAAACATGGTCATACATTATATATAACAGCTTCCCTATCCACATTATCACTCAGCTGAATAGGTAAGAGAAATGCATTGCCCAGGGTTAAAAATCAAATCAGTTTAGTGACATTCGAGGATTGCAGGGATTTACCTCCTGTGAAAGATAATATGCATGGATGGAGGTGATTGGAAAATGAGGCTCAGGTGTTGGGTAGAATTATATCATCATCTCTGGTGGTTTGACTGGTTCCCTGTGTCAGCGTTTATGGAAGAATGAAAAATTAAATAAGTATGATTTTTTTTGTTTCTCCATGATGTCTTCAGTGTTGATGTAATGCTTCTGGTTGATTGGCTTGGGAAACGCAAGAAGACGTTAATATCCAGTCTTGAAAGTGAATCAGTCAGTCCCGATGACTGAGCCACTGTGCTGCCCAGAAACAACAATCACTCGATCACTAGAGTTCGCAACTGCTGGGTCTGTTCAGCAGTTTGGTTGCTTCCTGACTGACATTTGCAAGACGTCAAAATAAAACATGCAGCCTCTTCGTTTACTTCAATGAGACCACTACGTCCCACAGTGAGGGTACCAGTGCAGAGTGCCATGGCAAAAAAAACAACGGTAATCTGGCAAAACAGCTGAACCAAGGTCAGTGCTTTGTGCAGTGTCATCCGACAGTTCAAATATGTCAAATCATACAGTTCTAAAATCCTATTTCATAGTACTACAAACTGCGTTGGACTATGTCTCATAAGCCTTTAAATGTAAGGCTCTATCACTCAGACTCGTGTTCTGTGTTGTATTTCACCTCCTCACTGGTACCTGCAGCAACATGCCCCCACCAAGGCAGCTCTTTTCACTCTTCATGTAGCCTTTGATTTGAAGCAAAATATCTCTCCAACTACAGCCACTCATGGTCCCCAGGGGATGATCTTCGATTGTTTGGTGACGCTCTAACCTTTTCCTCCCTCACCACCAATTTCACACTGATCTCAAGAAAATGTAACGGCCTGATTTGTGTGAAATATATGAGGATTAATTCCACTGATTTTGCTGACGCTTTAAATTCTCGTTTTGCTTCACTATCAGGTCACAACTTCCACTTGTACCCAACGAAACTCAAAATCTACTGGACACATGGATTGTTCACTATCCTGAGCACATTGCTGCTCCCCAGAGGTGGAACCCAGTCCACTGTGGACACACCATGAGATTTAATCTTGAGAAGCAAAAGGGCAAAATGACGATCTTCCCAAAAGGAGTTTAAGAATTCCTATGATCCAATGGGCAGGTTGCCATGAACGGAATCAAGCAACCCAGGGGATGAACTTTTTGATATTAATGATGCCATGACTTATGTCATAGTAGTATTCTATTTCACTTAGCATCTGCTTACACATTGCTCATAGTATATACCTTTCAGTTTGACTTCAGTTTGTAGCTGGTTAAAGGAAATTGAAGGGCTAACTAAAATGAAGTTCTGGATTGTTAAGGGAACATTTGAGCAAGGTGAAACAGGTTAAAGCAGGTTAAGGCAGAGTTTATACTGTAAGACAAGGCTAGGTTAGGAGCAGGGAGCAAGGCTGATCAAATCACCAGTCACTTGAACGCATGAAGCAAGTTCACAAAATCAACACCAACAAACTCTCCCAGCCTGTGTTTATGTTCTCTCCTCAGGCGTTGTATGACTCAAATCTGCTAAAAAATGTGTCCGGAATATTATTCCGGGCCGCGGTTAGCTCCAGATTTGACACTAACTCGGAAGATATTACAGAGCGGCGCTCCGAGCTGTTCTCACACTTCAGCCAGAGCTCTGTCAGCAGCTAACGGAAAGGAAAAAATGAAAAAGCAGTGAAAGTCAGTCGCCAATTACTAGATTCTGACTCAGAGCTGAGCCATTAATCAAAACTCTGAGCTCTGTCAAGGCTCTGCATCACAATCCACTACAACATGCTGCACCAGGGAGAGATAGATGTTATATAGATGGATAGATAGATATTTCCTGGAGAGAGAGGGAAATTTGGACAGATTGGGAGTCATACAGCTGATGAGCAGCCGTGACAGATTCAGGGAAAATGTCCTCTTCCTCCTAATTAATGTCAGATCTCCAGCTCAGTTCCACCTGCGGCCGCTGGCAGCCACAGCGCTCGCAGAAAAACTCCCAACCACCAGCCGATGTGGGTCATATCCTCCATTTGGCGAGCTTCCGTCCACTGACAGTATTCTTCACACCATCCTTATGTGCCAATTAGCCTCTTTTTTAGTTTGTTGGAAGCTTTGTACCTCAGGACACTGTAGAACAAAAGAGAAGATGAGTCACTATGTGTCCCGGCCACCTGAAATGTGACCGCGGGGCTGAGAAGGACACCATGTTCAGCCGGTGGCCTCTGGGCAGCCCTGTCGGAGGATCTGCAGCCTCCAGGGGTTGGTGCATGCATGAATGATGCCATTCCTTCTGATACACATGAGCGTCCACGTTTTCATAGAAAAGAACAGATTCTGACCTAGAAGATATCTGACTTTCAAGACTCACTTTCTAGGTTGTGGTTCCTTGCATTTTTCATATTTTTAAAGAGAATGACATGGATGAAGCAACAGCTCGTCCGTTTCATCATCCAAGCGGAAAACCATTTAAACTGGATTGTCTCCATCCCCGATACAGTAAGTGTTCACATGGAACTGATGGTTGTGGTTGGTCAGCACGCAAGTACTGAATGCCATACATACACGTAGTTGTGTTTGAATGACCAACTTTCCACAACCTGTAAAATCGACACGATTTATATTTGCACACTAACAGTATTCTGTGTCTTCCTAGGTGAATAGCTTTGATACTTGGACTTGGTTGCATTGCTTCTTCACCAACAGAGAAACACTCTTAATTACTTTCTACCTCTTCTACAGTATTTCAGAGACATAACTTAATGTCCCTCCAGCATGCGGAGGTTTAAAATAGCTAAAATATCGACAGTATCTTAACATCATACAAGACACTCTGACCTCCATTTTCCCTGAGTAGCAGATTGCACCTAACAAGAGCACATAACCATAGCTCATGACACAGGGTTCTGTTTTAGCCCATGGAGCCATACTGTTGTCCGGGAGGCTCGCTGTAATCTAACCGTGCGTGAGGTAAGGTTGCAGTCCCCTTGTTCATTTAGCTGATTTATCTATGAGTCGCCTCAGGACCCCCTCCTCCCCTACTCTGTAAATTACCCCTGGGGCAAGATTAAAGCCTTTATTATTACCTGGCAGGTATAGGAGCTCCTGCAACAACCTCTTCCAAAGTCAAAACCTGGACACAATGCCCTGACCTATTAGGATTCTGCATCTGCTGGTGAAATATATGAGAATGTTAATTATGTAGCTGTGAACAGTCAAGGGTAATTAAGCATGTGGTAAGGTGAGGCACTCCATCTACATTACGAGGGGGATTTTAAGATGCAGGACGTCTTGAGGTGCTCTCCCTCATTCTTTCTCCCCTTATCTAATTTTCTTTCTGCTCTCTCGTTCCCTTTTTTTCTGAAACTGTGGCTGTTCTTACATGCTTGGATGACTCTGTCCCACTTATTAGAGTAATTAAAGCCACTGAATTATAATTCAAACTCATATTCTGTTCATAAGACAGCCAGTTTAAATGCCCAGTGGCTCCCCCCACATATTAAACTGATTGCTGCGGCCTGGAAACATCTTACCGTGCTCAGTAGAGCCACCTTAAGCACATTAAACTCACACTGCGTTCAAGGGTTCTGAGATCCTTGTGAAGCAGAATTTTCTATAAACGTATTGATGTAAACATAGTGGCCCAGCTGTGTTAAAAAAAAAACAAAACACAAACTCCTGCTGTGCAGCCAAACATTGTTCAAGCCTACAGAACTTCTAGTACTTTCTAGTAAAGATGCCACAAAGGGGCCAAACATTTCAGGCTGAATTTTGGGGAAATATGTTGATAACAATGCACAGGACGAATTAGAAGATACTTGATGGAATGGTGCAGCCATAAAAATTTTGGAGTCTCGGCTTTGAATATTTCACTCAGTGTAAACATCACACAGCTTCAATTGAAAGTCGGAACCAGCTGATGCAGAATATATTTGATCCTGTCAAACAACGTTAAATAAGATGATTTTTCCAACCTTAAAGCTGCATTAGTTCGTGTTTTGGCCACCTGAAGGCAGAAGAACAAGTTAAAAACTCAACGTTGACGTATTATCACAGGCTACCAGTTAGCTCTTTACACAACCAGCAGATGTTAGGAGCCCTGGTGCTGTCCGTCGGTCAACCGTAACTTATTAAATCTAATAATTACACTGCTTTTACCTGCATTTTGGTCTCCACCGATCCCTGGGAAATATTTCTGGCTATTTAAAAGAGTCCTCTCCCACAACGTTGTTGGACTCATGATGTACAGTTAGGAAACAAAATGTAAAATTAAATGAATTAAAACGACACGGCAGAACCAGAGATATCCTCTTTTTTCTTCCACGCATTCTTCTCTACATTACCCGAAATATAATTTGAAAGCTTTAACTTGAAGACAGTTGTCATGCCTGTGGTGGCTAACGTAGCCTCCCGTTGCAGAGGTCTGGTGAGCTCACTTCTTTCTAACCCCACACCCCCAGATTTTTTTTTACTTTTCAAACTCGTGGCCTTCAGACCCAACTGACGCTGTGTAAAGTCAGTGGAGTTCTCCTCCAGGTCCTAGACGTTCCACTTTCTTCACCAGCTGGTCCCTAACTTTGTCCGTCTGCCGTTTAATCATGGGCAGGTCATGTACTGTGGTCGCATGAGAGCTTCGCTGAAATAAATGGGGTTGATGATACGGAATTTACAGGCCTGACAAACAAATCAAAGAGCTAAGAAAAGCTGATCTATTGTTTCTAATAAAAAATATTGATTAAAGCTGCTGTAAAGTGACATAATGGAAAAATGGGGAAAACTGCACATTAAGGGGTTAAATGTAGTACCTGTTGTTTGTGCTAACACAAAGTGTTTTGGTCTTATAATCAGCCCGATCAAAACGAAAAGTCCTCATGTAAACTCCTAGGTCGATACAAACTGGTCAGTTGGGAGAGAATTTTATTTTAAAAGGGGGGTTAGAAGCATTTTACATATTTTATTTCACGAAAATGCTCCTTCATTGCATTGTTTTCTGAGTATGCATACGAGTATGATAAACTAGTTGATGCTGTCCTCTGTTTTGTTATTTTACGAGTGCTCTTGACCTCAGTGGCCAGTTTCTGAGTAGCTCTGCGTCTTCCCCAGGGGTACCATCCTTGGTAAATTTATGTTTGCTAGATTCAGGGAGACACTGAATCATCTGCTAGTGGCTGTCTTCTCCTGTTTAATATCTGCAGCAGTATCCTGCAGTGACTGTTGCTGTAGCACAAAGCACAGAAATAAACCAATAATGTGCAAAGCACTTCAGGCCGATCCATCTTTTTCAAAAGTTTAGATCTGTTAAGTAAATACTTAATGTGGAGTTTGTAAACAGAACACCTTATCTCATCATGTTATTAAGCCCTCGTGAACATGGTCCATCTCACGGATTAGATATGAAGAGGAAAAAAAAAAAGGAAAAGGCATGTGGTTATTGTCAACAAGTCCCATTGAAAGACCCGAAACAAAGACAATGAACTGATCGTACTAACAGGTGCCACAGAGCTCCATTGTTGTCTAAAAGCTAAACTATTAAAAACACGTCAGTGAGTCACACCGTTGCACTGGCCGACGCGTTCCTTCATCACCATGAACACACACACTGTAGTTTAGTTTGACTCAGTCCCACACACACTGTCCTGCTGCCACAAATACTCACTAGAGCACCAAATGTGGATTAATCTGCTGCTGAAAATAGTCCCCCAACAAATGCACTGTTTCAGTTCCATTACTGTTTTAGTAATGTTTGCTACAACCATAGTGCCCCATATATCTTCACTAAGAACCGATGGGCTTGGGGCCGGGAGCTACAGAAAGGGTAGGGAAATCAAAAAGTATTGACAGACAAACTAAACACGCTGCTGGTTTTGGACTTTTTGTGGATTTTCTTTCTTTTTTTTTTTGACAAGAAGAACAGCACAGACTCAGACTACACCAGCCTTATCCTTGTAGAATTAAAGATTCCTGAGTTTGGTGCCCCAGGTGGTAGGATCCAACCGAGTAAAGTGAAATGAATGTCTTCAAGGACTGTCTAATTTTTCTTCCCTAAAAAAAAGCCCCCAAAAAACCCCATTATTTCTATATCTATATGTAAACCATTCCACCGTGCTGTTGGATGATTTTATTCCACAGCGTTTGGAACCTGCACTTGCCTCGGTCTGCTTCTAACCCTCCTGAAAGATAGACGGAGCCTCAGGATGATCTAAATGTTTCAGAGGTCTTCGACCCTGGAAAGAATGTGATTGTGGTTTGAGAAACTCTGAACAATGGACATGACCTCTGGGGTCACGGAAATTGTTAAAATATTGAATTTTGGTAGAAATATTTTCTGCCTTTAAATCTGATAATTTTTGAGATCTTGTAGCTTTTCTGTTAAATCTTATCCTGATTCATTCCGTTACACAATATCAAACAACAAAGTTCCCTTTCCATTCTCTCTCTCTGGAGGGCATTAGGTGATTTCAGTCCTGTTCAGATCAGCATCTGGTGCTGCAGACAATTACTGACTCGTAAATCCAACATCTGGATTGCAACGGTCATATAACTGGTGACGGGGCAGAGAGGCATCTATTGGATGAGACTTTATTGGTCCCTAAGGGCCAAGCAGGTGTTTGCTACAGCAGAAACAACAAGACTGAGCCGGTGGAAAAACATAAATATAGATAGAAATTGAGTATTATAGAAAATTAAATCTGTAATACAATAAGCCAGCATCAAAAGTTAATTAGAGTAAAGGTTCGTTGTAAGGAAAGAAATGTATTAGTGTGCTGACACTGCTGATAGAGTCACTTAAAGTTCGGACTTTTGCCTGAAGTTGTGAAGTTTTTTCATGGGTTCCTGGATCACCCAGAGTTCCCTCGAATATTATTTTTCAGTCTGGAGAACTGACCGAAATGGGCCAACGTTTATGTGGAAAATCGAATTAGTGGTCTCCCCTGGTAAAACTAACACTGCTAAGAAAAGCCTAAAGGCCGGTAATAAACCTGGGGCAACATGCTTCTTGCAACTGGCCACAAATCAAACCACAGACCCCAGAAAAAAATGGTTTCAAGTGCTCTCAGGAAATAAGATGGTCCAATGTGAAATTACCGATGTGCATGGGTAAAACCAAAATACCATCCTCCGCTTGCAATGCCATCCAGGCAGAGCTTTGCTTTCCCTCCTTCTTCTTTTCTCTGTAGCGGCCATGTTTTACACTTATCACAGAAGGGGGTCAGAGGAGAATGATGGTTATTTGTCGCAATGACTCGCACAAAGAGGAGGAGGCCCGGGAAGATGAACTCCTCCGACATGCACGGTGGCAAAACGGGTCGTTCAAGCTACGCAAAGAAGATCAGACCTGCAGCGAAACAATGAACAATGGGAAGGCGACAAATTCTGCATTATCCCGATGATTGTCGAAGTTAATTAAAGTATCAACGGCTTTTTTAAAATAAACAACTCTGGCCCTAGTGAGCCTGTTTGTTGCAGAATCATCTCCGTATTTTCTCTCCACAATCCAGCAAAGAAAAGTCTGGAACCATTCCGTCGGGAGAGACACCGTTCGTCGTCTGTGTTTCCAGCGGTCGGCGGCGGGGCATTTCTCATCTCTGTCTTCGACACTCAACCGGCGGGGCTGCCCCCTCAGCCGGGGAGAAGGACTCGCTGGTAATCAAGCAGCTTTAACGTGTGTTTGCAGCAGGGGAACGCCGGCAATCAGCTCAAAGACAGACGCGCTGTCCAGCCTCGACCAGGACATAATCAGGTTTCAGATCCCGATGATGTGAGTGTGTTTTCCTGTATTTCTGCACTTATGAGGATCAAATGTCTGTAGAAAGGTTTAAAGGTTCTGCTGCTTTACTGCTTTTCTTTACTGAGCTGCAATGCAGAAAATTGTGTTTTGGATTAAGGTTACATGCAACATGGAGTCTAGACAGATCGACTTATGATAATCAAATGTATTTTATTTTAAATTTGAAAATGAGAAATTTAAGGTTGTGGCTTTGCTCTTTACAATGTCTCGGTTGCCAAGAATAAAGGGAAGTCTGCTTATTTTAAACATCAAGATCCGATTAGATTTGTCATAGTACTACTGGCCTGTGAAGACAGTCCTACAATATCTTATGTCTTATATCTGTGGCTCTGGAGAAGCTTTGTCAAGTCTTAGAAAATAACCCTGTCGATGTCCTCTAGGTTATCAAAACCTGCGCACCATTGACATCATTGAGTTGTATTTTGGGATCCACTGCTGTTGGAGCTTTAATCATACCAGGGACTGAGCGTCAGGACAATTCAGTGTCTGCTGCATCCATTTTGACAAATTCTCTTCCTAGAATCCATCTTTTGTACCCAAACATTTTGGATTTCAATATTAAATTGTTTACGTATCTGTTTAAATAGGAACTTTTAAATTCAGATTTGATGCACTTTTGACTGTAGCACAATGATAATACAATGTTAAGACAAGAATCGTGGAAGAGGGTTTAACCTCTCCTACATCTTCCAGAATGAAAAACTTTATTGACAGATTTGCAGCATTTTAAACATCTGCAGGATACCTCATCTACATTTTAGACTTTTTTTTTTTTTGGGGGGGGGGGGTGTCAAAATGGAACAGGTCGATCCTCTTTGGACCAATTAGGTTCTGAAATACTTAGTCATTTAATAAAAAATGTCAAATTAATATTTTGACTGGATAGTGGCGCCAGAGGAAAGTTCACAAGGTCTTCAAAATTATTCAGAGTCACCCTCTGAGGACCATGAATAATCATATCAGACTCCATTGTAATCGTGTTGGTGAGGACTTTTGTCTTGGACCAAAATGTTGGATGGACAGAATAATTTAGATCAACATCCTCAGACCGTACTTGTAGCCAGGCAGCACAATTCGATATCTTAATGTGATACCAGCATGTGAATAGCGATGTCTATACAGTGTAGGGTATATTATTTATGTTGACCATATTTGTGATGTGACTGAATATCCATGCCTTGCTGAACCCACGACACTGAACCCGTCACTGTCAGAGTGTGGATTGTAAATAAAAAAATAGACATCCGTACTGCACTGTTTGCTCCTGAGGGATCGATAAAGTTCACATCATCTCTGCCTCCTCAGCTCTTATTTTCACACCAGCCCCTTCTCCCTCATCGCTGGTCGTTGTGGGGCCGCAGGAAAACTGGTCGTATACAGTATGTTGTCAGTATGTTGCTGTGGCCTGACCCCCCACCTCTGCACTTTTAGTATCCAGCAATGCAGAAAGTGAAGCTTACTTTGACACCACACAAAGGACCAGACAAATAGAATACAAAATTAAATTCACGGATTAAGCCCCGCTTTGCATTACCAGGGGGTGGATAAAGTGCAGTAGTCCACCACGGCTCACCCTTCTAAAACGGATTCCCCATGGAGTCCAGTAAAAGCCAATTTAGCCTCCACTCGATGAATTCTCAGAGGTCTCGGCAGAGGGCCGGACAGACAGCATTTATCTCCCATTGGGGACCTCTATGAAAGCCCAATAAATTACCTCCTCCTGCATGAATTAGTAAGCACTGTAATCTATACGGAGGACATTAACATACCGAGCCACCGAGTCCTTCTCCTCGCCAAGCTAAATCTCAAGACAGCATAAGTCAGCGTCAATCCGTTAATTTATTCATGAAGGGGCCTGAGGACTAATGTGGACTGGAGGATGTTTATCAACAGCAGAGGTCTGGCTGCTGTGTACTGGGACCAGTTAAACCGCACACTGCATGAAACACTCTACACCCTGTCAAGGGATTGGAGTGGCGATGTAACACATCGAGATTTTAAACATTTCCTTGACAGGTTTGGATAACCAGCGTCTGTGGCCCCGAACAAGCGTTTTTTTGTTGTTGTTTGTTTTTTGTTGTTTTTTGGTATTTTTATTTTCATTCAGCTCATCAGTAGAGCGGGACTTTAGGAAACGTGAACGTGGATAGATTTTCAGTAGAGACGGAAAAACGGCATTTCCAAGACAACATATATTTCATGTTTTGAAAAATAATATCAAGGGGGAGAAAATGTGTTGTTTAGCTGAGCATGGAGGAAGTTCCATATAACTCACTGCCGCCGTGGCCACAAGAGAGAACCACAAATTCATGCTAAATGCTAAATTCTAATGTAACAGTTGCATGAGTGGTAAAGACTTATGAAGTCAGCAAACTGACCCAGTAATGTCAGTTACACTACAATACACAGTATCCATGTAAAGTTTGCTAACATTAGTCACCATACAAAGGAAAAACCCCTGGCGCATTTTCTTGCGAACTACATCCATTTTTTTTTTTTTTTAAGAGAATCAGTGTGTTTTTTCTTCTTTCCAAATTAACATAGTCTCACTTTAAAGGCGAAGCCAGTGATTCACTATTGAATTGACACGTTGTCATGGGCATTTTCAAATTTCACATTAAAAAAAACTGAGAGGAAGCGTCAAAAAAAAACTGAAATATCGCAAAAAAGGTTTTTACGCTTTGCTTAGGTGGAAAAGTTGCGCCTTGTTGCTGCGCCCTCTTCTTCCTCAATCGTTTAATGGCACCAACTGGAGAATAAGATTGTGTGTGTCTCCAGGCCTCTTCAAAACTATGATGTGGAACAGTATGTCTGACTGGGGTGTTAGCATTCAAACCAGGTCAAAGAGACTCCGTGTCCAAAAACAAAGTTAGAGATGCGTTTCAAGGAGTAGTAATGATTGAAATACCAGTAATACTAAATGGTTGCAAAAGTAGCAGTATAGTTGTTGTAATGATGCAGCGGCAATAGTGGTAAGAGTACTATTAGTGGTAATAGTAGCAGTAGTTGGGGCGTAGAGGTAGAAGTACTGCAGTTGCAGAAGTATTGGTATTTGTGATTGTGACTGAAGTATTAGTAGTGGTAGTAGCAATAGTAATATTGATAATAACTAATGATAGTAATAGTAACTATTAGTACAAGTTATGTGATATTATTACAGGTATTAGTAGCAGTAACAGTAGCAGAAGCAGCCTTTCTAGTATTAGTGGGCTGACCTCTAACATTACTAATTGTATAATATCATTAAATTAGTCTAATGAATGTAAAACAGAAACATTTCCGCAGCGAGGTCTGAGGGTTATCCAGACATTACTTCTATAAAGGCACACTGCTGTTGGTTTCTTTTTTTCAAATTTTATTTTTAGATGCTCTGATCACCACAAAGAAACAGAATCTCATCACCGAGATTTTATTCTTAACCTTCCATTTGGCCAAGAAAAGCGAAGAAAAGCTAAAGAAAACTAAAATGAGGACAGAAAGAATGACCGCGTCAAGTGAGAGGAAAGGAAATAAAATCTGAGAAGGGAAAGATAGAGAGGATTTTTCCTCAAGACAAGACCTTATTAGAGTTGGATGAGATATGAGAGAGGAGGGAGGTGAAGTATTTCACAAAGATATGTGATATTTATAGGATATTTTGTTTCTGTTTGTGACGATGGAAGATCAGAAGTGAATCCAGACCAGAGAGGAAATGTGGATTCAATGACACTTCTGGCGACAGGACAGAGCCTCTGGATTAGTTTGTCTGGGGCTTTCCAAGCCACCTCTGTCATACATATCCATATCGTCGGAACACATCCGCACGGAGATGAGCCGAGCGTCCTGTAATGACGGCGGTCATTAACAACACCAGCAGTGCAACGGGTTCTCCGTCAACATTAGCGCCTGTCCTCGGGCAGAGGCGTCTTGTTTCTACCCAGATTTATTGTCATTCACAACGCACTTTGTGTTCCAGCAACGAGGTACAGATGGCCACGTTTGACATTATGGACACGTAGCCGGAGAGGAGAGCGTGAACATCAGCCACGTATGATGGATGAGCAGCATTCGCCAGCTGTTGCTATGTCACCTTATACACCACCACACAAGTGGGAGGGGTACATTTCCAAGGTGACCAATGAGATCACTTGGCCTAATCTAGAGGGAAAAACTGCAACACACATAAAAGTGGGAATGTGCTCGTAAAAAAAAAAAAAAAAACAGTCCCAGGACATCACTTCCGCAGAGGGCGCGAGGACAATAGTCTTGTAAAAAACCAAACAGTAAAAATATAGAACAAATCGAGTGACCAAAAGCAGCAGGAGGAAGAGGACGACGATGATGATGATGATGAAGAGGAGGAGGAGGGGTTGATGAGAAACTATTTAGCTGTTTACCCTCCACAGTAATGAGACAAGGTTGGAGTGAATCGCTCCATTAGGACGCTGGCGTGGATGCAGGTTTATCAAGTCGTGAGCCAGCTGCGCTCCTCTGAATATACAAACGCTGGCATTAATTAGATCAGAGGGATTCCCGGGCAGACCTGAGTGACAGGATTAACAATCCGCTTCTGACGCTGGGGACACAAACAGGAGACTCCCCGTGTGGTTTTTGCCGCAGCGCTAGAGGGGACCGTGTCTCGGCAACACGGCAGGAAGGGGAAGGACCGGATGTCTGCGGAGTGCCTGGACACACTCCAGTTACGGAGGGCTAAAGGAACTAAAGCTGAAGTTATTACACCATAACCAAACAATGAAGATAAAACTCAAGCATTTTTAATAAAGTCATTGGAAAATTTTTTTATAATTTGCATATTACTATATTATACTATATTGAAAGAGAAAAAAAAAAAAAAAAAACGGCCACAGGTAAAACAGATTTTTCCAGCGCTGGAGTGTGTTTGGTTTCTTCCTCAACCCAAAGGGAAAATCCAAGTTCACAGGAGACAAGATGACAACATGCAGGGGTGATAGGTTTTATGGTAAAATTAATAACTTATGATGATATGCTCACAAAGGTTTAAGATGGCATCTGGGAACGTGACCACACACACACACACACACACACACACACACACACACACACACACACACACATTGGTCTCACAGTTGTGAGGACACTCGTTGACATAATCCATTCCCTAGCCCCTGACCCTAACCTTAACTATCACAACTAAATGACTAACCTCAAGCCTGACCCTAACGCTAACCCAAACCTGGTTCCAGCCTGAACCCTGAAACCAAGTCTTGACCCTCAAACAGGCCTTCAAAGTTGTGAGGAACAGTATATGTCCCCACAACGTTGGTTTAGAGCTATATATACATACATACATATATATATATATATATATATATATATATATATATATATATATATATATATAGGGATTTTCTTATAATATCAATGCATTTCAACTACGGTCTAGGTCAGGGAAAGCTTATGGCAAATAACCTATAGGGTAAAGCTGTGGTTAAGGTCAGACAACTAAAACGTGGTGTTTTTTGTTGGATGGTGACAAGCTGTGAACCTCGGTCTCCTGCCACAGACATGTTACATACACTTGTGCGCGGATCCGACCTCCACACCCTTACGTTTCACTTTCTTCCCGCTGCACAGCTGAATGCTGTGGTGCCACCAGACACTGGCATTGATGCTGAGGTGCAGAACCGATCCACTATGAATGGGATTTGCGGGGATGGGCTTATTTTGGGTCAGATTTACAGTGTGTCTATGGGAAAACTCGAATGGTTGAGGTTGTTTAGGTAAGACAGACATTGAAGCTATTCTCACGAGGTCCCAGAGTCTTTACTCTTCCAAAAAAAAAAACATTTTATCATCTAAATGTTCCCACTAGCCTCCCTTTTCTCAAATGTAAACTCCTCACTGGAGATACAGTCTTGGAGCGCTAACCCTCAATTAATAGAGAGAGAACGGCAAAATGTTTATACATGTTTATACTGTAAGACGAGGCTCAGCTGCAAGGCTGCCATACTGCTGGAGGTGGATGCTTCAAAATCACACCTGCTTTCCTTTAGCGGGGATTGGTTTAGACATTAAATTAAGATAAACCCAACACCTAAAGCGGTATGTTTGCTGCACCGTATCTTGCCTCTCGTTTTTTTTTTTTTCAAATTTGTTTAAGTTTTTAATTATTTGACTTTCTTTTATGTTACATATTTCTGCGGTAATGCCACGGATTTGCCAAACGCTCAAACTAAAGTATTCCCATGTGTTTGAATTTGAAGTGGGTAGTAGGCGGGGGGGGGGTCCTGGAAGCTGGGGGATGAGTTGATGAGTGGGCAGGCAGGGGCAAGGGAAGCAGATGGAGAGGGAGCTGTGTGGAGAGCAGGGAACGCATCTTGGGAAGCCAGAGCGGGAGTAGATGAGCGGGCAGGCAGGTGGGGTCTAGAGGGTCGGTGGATGGCAAGGCAAGCAGGTGGTCTGGAGCGTGGCACTCTGAAAAAGCTGGCAGGCAAGCAGGCGAATAGTGTTCCTGAACACAAGGAGACAAATGTTAACAAGAGGGGAAAAAGCACTAAACAAAACGCTGGAGCGAGAACGTAGAATGTCCTTTCCAAGCAGCCTGAGCATAATCTCCCCGACTGGAGAGAACGACGATCTGGTGGAGAGTGGCTGTAGGACCGGGGAGTATATTCTGCTGACTTGGTGAGCTGATGGACTGCAGATGTGCTGGCTGATTGGCAGGAGGAGCACCACGCCCCAGACACAGACACACACACACACACACACACACACACAGATGGACAGACAGGGGAAAGACAGAAAACACGGGGAAAAGGAAAACACTAGAAAACACAAGGGAAGAAACTGGAGTCGTGACAAGAAACCACTTAACATTAGCAAAGACTTGACAGAAGGGGTCATAAGGTTCGCTGCTCATCAGGATTTATTGGTTGGAACTGCAGCATGTGCCTCAAGAAAAGTTGGGTCAGGTATGTAAACATAATAAAAGTATTTGGCTTTTTTTGACATTTATTTGGCATCGAGGCGATGAACTGAAGGAATCAACTTTTTCTGTTTACAGGAGCTTTACAACTTTACACCTGAGATGCCAATAAGTCTTCCTGCTTTTTGCTTGGGACCTGCAGCCAGATGCCAGAGTGTGGAAGAGGATGGTTGTCTACAAATATTTGCCTGAATGACTTTGTGCTCTGAGGGTGTTTGGAAAGTGCTCACGTGTCTGGAAACTAATGGCAGTGGAGCTAATGGGTGTATTGATTGCTTTTCAATTGGGAAGCCAGCAGCCTCGCAGATTCGATGTTTTTCTAGCAGCTGTGTTTATCATCCATGAGACGTTCATCATCAGGATGAAGAAGTTTGAACAGCACATAACAACAACTTGACTCAACTCAAGTCAGTCGCAGATGCCGTGAAGGGCCCCATTAACCGCTACACACGGGAGACATTTCATCCTGAATATTTTTTAAGTTAAAACATTCCTTTAAAGGTCACGTTCATATACCACAGTGACATGGTTTCAGCACTTTTTTTTTTTTTTTCTATACAGTCTCTGGTCTGGTCCGGATGAGAATGATACCGTTTAAATCAGGGTAAAACAAAAGAAGCAAACCCCCCCGATGCGTCGACCGTGCGAGACTGAGTTCTGTTTCAACACAACCGCGATGCAGTAAAATGTAGAATGTGACCCGAGCTTCAGACAGCGCAGGACGCAACTCTAAAACGCCGTGTTATAACCTTAAAAGGGCTCAATATGAACAGGTCAACACCATCATTTAAACTGAGTCAAGGGATGGCAAGTAAACTTCTTTTATATACTGCAAAAACAAAAAAGATGGTTCATCTCTCAGCTGAATACTCTTCAAAAGAAAAGAAAGGAGTGCGGGAAAAACCAAAATCTTGTTATCACCTTGATCCATAGATGGAGCTGTGTCACCGATAGACCGCGGCAGGGAAAGCCTCTCGGGATTAATGTTTTAATTATATTTTGATTAATTTTTTACATGGAGTTTGGTAATTAGAGTTTGATGAATGTTGAATAAAGCACATGGGCTGGCCCCCCCCGCCCCGCGTGTTTCTGATGACTAATCTGGAAGCCGGGCATTGTTTCGCGGCCTCTGCCAGTCCATCATTCTGTGATTTGGGGACCAGGAACGTCCAGGATGGTCTCATTTAACCTGTCAGGAGCCAAACTGAGCCCTGATAGCATCACAGAGTCGTGTGCTCACGAGTGGGTGTCACATACCGAATGTGTAACTGCACGCCTCCTTACAGAGAGGACAGAGGTCAAAGGTCAGGGGGGGTTTGGGAACCAGGGGACACTTTTGGAACTGGAAGGGATTCGGATTTTTGCTCAAGGGCACTTCAGCAGACGCCTCGCTGTCTTTGAGACTGGAAATCTAACCTGCTGCCGTCTGAGTACGTGTGTCTCAAAAGTTTAGTTTGAACAAACTTTTGATACTTTAGTGTGTAAGAAGACATTCAACAAAAACAGACTAAAATATGTTTAAATTCTTATTTTGTGCTCTGTGAGTTTAATATTATTCTTTCTGGGCTGCTATTATATTTTCCCTTTGTCAATTTCAGTTTTTATTTGTTGTCTATTTCATACGCTTTATTATTGTTTTTTTTTTAATCCTCTCACTGCCAAACGGCCTCCAGGCTAATCAATACATCGATCGCCTCCAGTGTGCATGCTTATTTTACATCTTTTCCCTCGGTTCTACTGTTACTTTGCCTGGACAACTCATTTCCCACTTTTAGGGTTTATGCCTTTTTGTGTCCTATATGTCGGGGATCACGAGGATCACGTTTGCACCAAAACTGCACTTCTGTGCACCGGATTGAAATTTTTCTCATTTGCCACGGCGTTCGGCTGGATTCAGTCTTGGTGTTAACGGTGCCCGACAGGATACCGGGGCGATTAAACAAATAGATGAATACAACAGATACTGTGGTTTCTCTATCCGACCAAAGCTCCTGTTCTTACCTACGTGCCTCCCAAAAATGGTTTGTCATCAGCGCAGCAGCGTGCCACGTTAGCAGGAAGCTGCGTGCATGCGAGAGGGATGAGCAATGTTGAGGTGGTGTAATATCCCATGGGATTTTTTTTACCGCCACGGACTGAACCAGATAGAGGCAGCGGCAGAAGCAGCTCTTCACCGTTACAGAGCTCAGTTCATGTTTCCTTCCTTTGAAAGCTTTTCACGGAGGTTAAAGGACGTAACAGCAGCCTGAAAGAGAAAACTCAGATTGGGCTACGACGACAGGACGGCAAGCTGATCTGGAATTCTGCTCTCGTCAAGAGTATAATGATCTATTTTAGATTTTAAAAAGCACATTAAAAAGGATATTAAAACCTAATTAAGTCACAAAAGTAACTGTCAGCAGCTGTGATGGTCGTAGAATGAAAGTGGTATACACACATACATATAGCTATATGTATATATATATATATATGTGTGTGTGTGTGTGTGTGTGTGTGTGTGTGTGTGTGTGTGTGTGTGTGTGTGTGTGTGTGTGTGTGTGTGTGTGTGTGTGTGTATGTACACAGTTAAACCTTGTAACATTGTAATATTGGGGAGTTTGATGAGCAAACCTGCCAGAAATACTGTGCTATTAACAGAATTAATGAGTCAATATTTCCCTGACAGAGTGAATGTTGATCCTTCATGTTTTGTTGCTCTGACTTTATTTTGGGAAGCTGCACTTTACCTCCTGCAAAATACTGGCAGCTTCAGTCAAACCGGTGGTGAACTGTGCTCACGTTACCCGGCATCATTCCAGCCGTAGCGTTTCCTGCCCCGGCAGCTGCCTTACGTGGGCCAACCTGCGTGACAAGAAAAAACCCAGCGCAAGCTTCCTCCTTCAAAGTTCCACTTGTGTGCAGAAAATGAAAACAAGAAAGCAGCATCACCCCTACGCATGACAGCAGACTGAGTTTGTGTCGGAGGTCTGAAGAGTCTGAAGAAAAAATAAAACAACACAAAAACATGGCAAGGCTTTTGTTGTTTGATTGATGTCGTGAGAAACTTCCGCGTTTGATTTCTGAGCGCCGGGGAAGCGCATGAACGTGAGCTTTAGAGGATGAGAAGTGTCTGTTTTTTGACACGGGAAGCAGCAGTTTGACGAGCCGGGCGCTCGCTTGGGAAAACGCAGCCTTCAGCTGCAGCGTCTCACTGTGAGTCAGTGTGAGTCAGACGGACCCAACGCGACGGCTTCGGAAAGGCCGCAGAGCAACCGAGAGAGGCACAGACCATGACTGCGTTTTCTTTTCCCTTTTCTTTTCCCTTTGCGGGCAGCAGAGTGGATCAGTAGTTAGCTCCAGCCCTGGGTTCATTGCCCAGATCCGTCGGTTTCTACACTTATTTAGTGCAGTGCATTTATACAACTTCAGATCCACCGGTGTTTTGAGTATTTCCATTTAAGTAGCTTTTCTTCTTTTCCTCAGATATCAGTAAAAAAATGCAACATCTTTGCTGCACTGCATCTATCTGACATCTAGAGTGACTGATTACTTTGCAGTTTCAGCTGTTTTATACAGTCAACTTTAATCAAGGTCAAAGTTTTATAATAATAATAATAATAATAATATTTCTGCTCTTCTTTTTCTCTCTCTGTCTTTTCCATATTCTTTTCCTTCTTTTATTCCTACCTTCCTGCCCTAAATAGCAAGAAAAATTCCAAAAACCAGTGAGACAAGGTTTTCATCTTCACAGTGCTCTTCTTCAGAATGAGAGCTTTACTAGAGTCATTTTTACTGTAAATTGTGCAAATTTGTTTTGTGAATGCAGGACTCTTACATGTAATAAAAAAGCTGTTTTTGCCACTAAAGGAATAGCTTGTGAAAATGTCCTTGACTGATCGATTTTCAGAAGCATTTGTGAGAATTCAAACTTTTTGTAACTGTCGTGAGCAGCTCACACAAAGTTTTTATTTGCTCCCGTTGTATTGGTTTGGTCACAGATGCCTTGAGGCAGCAATTTTAAAATCTCTGAAAGAAAAATTTAGTGTTTTGTTTTTGAGTTTTGGTGATTTAGTTGAAGTCCCACTTCAAGACCCAACATATAGAGTGTCAAAAGAGACGTTTGAGGCAGTTATTCCGTCATCAAGTCTGTAAAAAGGTGCCCTGCGGATAGATTTTAGAACAGCATCACAGAGGCGGTGGTGCTGCAGATGATCAGAAAGCAAAAGTCCGAGTTCAGGAAACAAAACGACCTTAAAACTGATCGTGACCTCTGTAATGTCGGACAGAGACGGTTAGCACTCCAAACGCAAACGGTCACACACAGCACTGAAACGTGAGCCTACAGTGTGCTGGGGAATGAAAGCTTAGACGCAGACTGCACACACTGCAGTATGTGGTTATACAACACACATAACAGGCTGTACTTCACAGAAAAAATCACCTCTCGGTACATGAGCACATAGAAACAGAAATAATGGACTCAGAGGGAGATCCCTGTGCTGCTGGCTTAAAGATTAGAATGAAGGCGTGTTATATATTCAAGGCATGTATTGCAAACAAAAGCAAACGTCGTGGCGTTGATGCAGAAAAGTGCAGTGGGTGAAAGGTTAAAAGCAAAAACATCAGAGGCACTAAAGCCCTACATGTGAGACAGAGACGCATCCGAAGGTGAACAAGGAGGATGATTAACTGAAACATATGAACCCTGGAGGAGTGAAGAGAAGGATGCTGATATGTTTGTTTGTTTTTTAATGGATTCTGAAATGTTTCCAAGGTTTTATATTCTAAAATGTCAGTTTCTGTTTTTTTACGGAATAAGTTTATTGCATTGCTGAATTCACTGTAGTCCATCTACGCACACGAAGGGAAAGACAAGAACTGTTAGCATCCATTCAAAAATCCAACATTACATGTCTAACGGGCCGGCCGAAACAACGTTTCGAGCGTTGGCCCCTGAAACACCAACGGTCATCGTCCGTGTCCTTAGCTAACGTAAATAGCGTTATCTGTGCTGCTCAGCTAAAGTAACCCGACACGGCCGTTAGCTGCTGTCTGCACGTGCTCATTGAATTAACCAGTCGTCTACTGGCTTCGGAAAAAAAAAAAAAAAAGAACGTCGACAGCCCATATAGTGTTTGTTCAGTGTTTTTGCTGGAACAAAAGAGGTAACAGCGGGAAAGAAACGCGTAGGCTATGTAATCAAAGTGGAAGTAGCTGAGCCCAGCTAAGTTAGCTTCAATCTTTGGTGCAGGAAAGATCGCAACTACATCGCGCATGTAACGCCAGCTCAAGCTAATTCAGGCAGTATTTTAAAGCTCAATGACAAACATGTTTTCCTCAGACAATAAACCGGTAAAATAATGACTTATACCACGATAATGAGGTAGAATACCTCTGCAAAGCTCGCCCACGTTTCCACTGTTTGTTTCAAATGGCTGCAGTTTGAGTGGATAAACTCAGAGAGGGGAGGGCGTCGCGTAAAGCGCGAAGGGCAACTGTAGCAGGGGAAAGTATTTCCTAAAATGAGACTGAACGGCACTGTAGTGTTACAAAAAAAATGTATCGTTAACACCCACGATACTGTGTTAACTTAACATTAGCTGCCATTGTTAAAAAGAAGTTAATAATGAGAATGATAAAACTTCATATTTTGAATCATTGTAAAATAACTGCTGCTTTCCTGAAAAATATACTACAAACTTATGTTTAAGTATTGACTTAGCGAGACCAAGGGCACGTGTCGGTTTGTTCTTCGTTTTGGTTCTACATTATGTGTAAAGGCGAGCCAGCACACCTCAGTGTAGCAAACAGCTGGCTCCACTTAAATCTTTGTGCTCATTCGATATGTATTCTCCAAGATTTTAGGAGCACGGCGTAACGGGTTGTCGCAGCTAATTCAGTTATGAAAAGTTTGGGCCGACAATGAAAAATTCATTGACTCAACATGAATCAAGTTGTCGTTTTTACAGTGTAATTTGGGGAAATGGCTCAAGGTTAAACCAACTCTGATCTTTCTGTTTGAGGCTGACACGGTGAGGTGATTAAACTGAAGAGGGACGTCTCTCTGCCCGTCGCTTCCCCTGAACCGCAGCAACTCTTCTGGGGTGACGATGACCTGACAATCGATACCTGAACTCAAACTCCAGACAAGTCTTTAAGGGCTGTTAGGCAGGTGTTACACTGAAACACCACCGCTTTGTTCAGCCTCACTCGCCTTTCAAACAAGGGCAGCAGCAGACTGAGACCGTCCCCTTTCAGTTTGACTGTGTGGGTTTTGTGCTGCAGACGACATGTTTGAATGTTGTTTTCATCAACTCTTTTACGACTTGATTGACTTTTTCTCAATCTTTTTGCATCTCTTCCTCATGTAAGGGGATTTTATTAATTTACCTCTCGTCCTGTGAGTATTTTGTGAGTGACATGAAGCAGAATGTAACATTCTGCTATAAACATGATTCTGTTTAGAGGTCACAGCGTGACCTGAAAAACAGAATCTGTGTATTTAGTTATATACCTCTGTGTTTGAACATTATGAGCCTAAAGATGGAGAGTAAAGAAGTGGATTGAGATGCAGATTGGATTTTTTTTTCTTCTTTTTTGTTGGAACAGACAACAAAGCTGACCATAGCTGCTGTTCTTTATGATGTTTGTTGTTGGATTTGGTGACAGTAAGAGAAATATAGAAAATCACTGACCTTATCCCCCAAAGGCAACAAACCAAACGTGCACAGTTCAAACGTTTCAGCGAAGCAGCCATTTTCAGGTTTCCTGGATTGGATGCAAACACAGTTTGAAGATTCTGCAGTGTGATGCAGGTTGATGTGTAAAACCAGCCTCGGGATGCTGCAAAACAGATGGCAGCGAAGGTGACATTCACAGAGAAGACGAGACGGAATAAAACCTGTCAGTTTGAGATCCGATACTCTGCAGAAGTGCCGCATTGTGCCGTTACACTGAAACATTTGGAGTTTGCATGTTAAATATGTCACAGACTCTTTTCTCTTCTTATCACCAGGCCCAAGCATAAATGTCTTAAAGAGAAACTAAATGAGATTTGAGTGAAGTTAAATATAATAATGAATGATAATAAATCATTGATATTATTGAACTTTGACTCTTGGCTCCTTAAATGCAGCTTTACTGTAAAACTGATTTATTTTCTGTTCTACTCAATTTAACATGAAAAAAACCCTGCAATTTTGAAAAGAACAAGACATTTTCATGTATCTTTACATTTACTGTAAGAACTACTTGGGGCCACAGTGGCCACTGTTCAGTGAAACTTACATGGTCTTGTTTTAAATGAGAAAAAAAAACCCCAAAACAATTTGGCTTCTTTGAGAGCATTTCTACTGTTTTTGAGTTTTACGTTTGCTACCAAAGCACAGTCCACGGTGTCTGAAACCTCTCTGGAGAGTCCACCGGGAGCTTTTCACACTTTTCCCTTTATTTCCCACAAAATGGATCCACTGTTGCCTGATTGAAAGAGCGCTGAGAGCAGGGCATAGTTGCAGAGCAGATAATTACAAACTCCTATTGAACTAAAGTAGTAAAGGAGCTGTCTGCCTCCAAAAAGATTTCTGTGTTAGTGTAGCGCAGTAGCATCTCCAGCTACGACCAGAGCTTCTCTCAGGCAGCAGCCAGGTGTCTGTCTGTGGTCGGTAGGCCTCGTCCTGGATGCACACAAATACCTGTATCAAGTGCGTTACACAGGTAGCGAATACGAAAAGATCGGCTAATAAGATCATTCACCTCTTTAGTCTCACAAGTGCCACTGGTGCTGCACAGTTAAGGCCCCATTTCCCATAAGCTCATCGCTTCCTGTCCCCCCTAAATGAAGACGATAAAGATGTTGTATGTGACCTTTTTTTAATTTCAAAATTTTTGTTCTATCTGAAGGCATTTTACACTGCCAGCTCATGGTGCCAGCTCATGGTGAAAAAACCCACTGTGGATGATTGGGGAAGGAAAGAAAGGCCTCCATGGACTGTTTTGTTATGAACTGGGTTTTTTCTTTTTTTCACTTAATTGACATTTGCTCATGGTAGGACAGAGACATACGGGGACATAGAAAGGAAGCTGAAAGGGAAAGTTGATAACAGATGTTAATGAGTCTTTGAGTCCCTCAAAGTATCAATACAGTAGAGCAATAAATGGTTGAACTGCAAAAGGTTCACGCTTTAGATAATATTTTTAAAAATCCAGTTCTTTTGTTGCACCATGGATCTGCCGTTAACCAGTTTAATATTTAAACCAAATCCCTACAAACTCAATATTTTACTCGGAAAAATACCACTGACCTTAAATGTAGCCTCCTGTATGTCCTTTGTGTGTATGTGTGCGCACCTTCCCTGTGTCGAGCAAAACAGCACAGCGAGCAAAGATCTCTACCCACCCAAGGCTCTTATTTTGACGGTCCGTGTTCCCCTCTTCCTCCGCAGCTGTCCAGTGTGGCCCGGTGATTTAAGTGGACACGAGGCTGTGATTAATGGTGGTAGTAATGGTTCCGTCAGTGCAGCGTGTGAATTCAGGTAACAGCTCGGCTCTGTGCTGTGATCGGAGTCGACAATAGAGTCACCTGCATGACCTCCGCCACTGTTTTCCTACCTCTCTCTCTCTCGCTCTCTCTCTCACACACACGCACACACACATTTTGTATTCATACAGAGTTTGCCGGTTGCTGTCGGAGTCTCTTTCTTTTTTTATTGTCTTTCTCTGAAATGTGCACAGTGTCTTAAAGGCAAACGAGGTGATGTTCTAATAGAAAGGTGGAGAAAAGTGTTTCACAAGCGGAGAGAAAAAAAAAAAAGAAAGATACAAAAACACAAACAGGAGGCAGCTTGATATTGAAGCAGGACAGCGGGGAAATAGAAAGCGCTCAGATAGTGCATGTCTCTGCCAAAGTCTGAAAACCTCCTAAACTGGGTATTTTAATAAGGATAGAAATGGTCTGGAAACGTTTAATCCTTCAAGCATGAATTTCCATTTAGGTAGGTGCGATAGTTAAGGACAATCATTGTCAAAAATGTCCCTTCTTGCTGTGTTATGGCTGAATTCATCTATTTTTTTTTAAATACTAAAAAAAAAAGCCCCGATATACCACCACCTACTTACCTACTTACCTACAGAGCAATATTATCATGAATTCAGTGTTGGACGTTAAGTCCAATATTCAGTCTCATTTTGATCCTGGTTTGGTCTCCACCGTTTCCTGACATTAAAACGCCTGGCTCCAGATGTTCCGCCCTCTTCACCAGCTCTTCTCTAACCGGGCCCATCTGATGTTCGGTGCTGGGCAGGTATCGTGCAGTGGCTTTATCGGAGCTTGTTTGACGAATACAGCCGCCTGCTGCCCTGCCGCTGCAGCCGGGAACAATAGAGACTGAACCTGACATTAAATGTGGCCTAAGAAAACCACAACTATGAGCTAAAAGAGGCTAAAAAGCTAAGTAGTTACAGAGTTGGTGATAATTCTTCGGTTTGTGTTTTATAGGTGTTGGGGAGTACTACTGCATTTGTGAAAAAAAAAACAGTTGTATTTTCTGTGTCCTGTGTGAAGTCTGATAAATGTCCTCAAGTGATGTCACCTGATGTAGCATCAGTTCGGTCTGAGGACTACAACTGTGAAAATGAGAAGAAATCTGGGGGGTGTGGGGTTAGAAAGAAGCGAGCTTACCAGACCTCTGTAACCCCCCCCGCCACCACCACCAAACCCTGCTGCAGGCCAAAGGCTTCAGGCTACATTAGCTGCTACTACGATAACACGAACAAGTCTCCTGTGCAGGGAATAAAGAGGACGATGTCTTTAATTCTGCTGCATCAATTTTGATCCTTCTATAAACCGTCCACCTCCAGCGCGATAGTGTTATAAGAGTACACTGCTGAGTTGGTGGAGTAGTCTCTCAGTATAAAAATATTGATTGGTTTAGCTTTAATCAGTTCCTTAAAAATGCTGGATCCGCACAAAACTCTGTGGTGAAGTCTTCATTTCTTTATTGGAGGCAGACCCTGAACCGAGCCTTGGGTTTAACTGTCTAAACTTATGTTTACCCCTAAACTGCAGCACATGATGAAGTTGCCTCAACTTGAACGTCACACCGCCAGACTTCGTTTCACCCATTTGTGACTCGTGAAAAGCCATTTTACATGTTATATGGGCACATGTTTGTGTCATATGACAGCATTTCACATTTAATCAGTATCGGCAAATGTGGTCTTGCGATCTTCAATGGAAAAAGATCACGATCAAGGTACGTGTACTTTTTTCACAGCATTTCAAGGTTTGTTTTTTTTAATGGATTTAAAAATAAATGTATTTACTTATTCAAAGGGAGAAATCATGCAGGGCTCGAGGAATTAAACCATCAGTGTTGTTGTTTTTCTACCAAACAATTTAAAACTTTCTCCTGAACACTGAGCACACACAGATGAAACCATTCTGTCCACTGTCATGTCATTGTCACGTAACGTTTATTTATCTGCTGATTTTAACAAACTTTTTTTTAAAAATGACGTTGCCCCTCGCTGGACTCTAAGTGTATTTTCTGGCTGCTGTCTTCTTTAATAGTGTGTCACAACTTTGATTGATCCTGTCTCTTATTCTCCTGTCACTTCAGATCCAGTCACACCCTCCAGCCTCTTATTGTCTTATTCCCTTCACCTGAGCTTCCCCGCCCACCTACTCACCTGCATCCTATTCCGTCGTCAGTTCCTCTGTGTATATATCCACAGGTCCAGTTGCGCTCTCTGGCTTGTTTCCCGCCTAGCGCTCCAGTTATCTGGTCCTGTATTCCTGCCAGCCTGTTTCCTGACCTTTGGTCTGCTATCTGGTTTTCGGATTCCCTTCACTGGCCCGTTATTGGATTCGTTTGCCTTAGGGACTGATTATGTGGTTTGACCCCTCACCTGTCTTTTTTTTTTTTTTGGTCTGAACTTCAAATAAACTCCTGTTACCTGAGCTTGATTGTGTTTGCTGTCGTGCTTGTGGGTTGAAGTCTGTCTCCAGACGTTAACTTATGCTTGTTCCATCTTCCTGTCCTGTGTTTTCTTCTGTGGATTCTTTCATGGCCACACTCTGTTTTGAGTCACTCTGTTTTCTTCTCAAGTGATTTACACAGGGACTTGTAGTTGTATTGGTGTGTTCTCTCTTCATTCCCTTCTTTCCGTAGATTCATTCTTTTCTCTGACTGGACTCACTGATTGCTTTGGACTCAGACTATTTATTTTGTTTTTGTTTTTTTTTTTTTCCTCCCATGCCTTGTTTTTTGAGGATACTTGCTGCCTTTAGCTTTGACAGATAGTCTTTCTGTCCGTGGACTCATCTCTCTAACTGGTGATTGCCTTCAGCTTGACTTGATTTTCTTTGTCTCTTTCTTTTGTTTTTTCCTCCTTTTCAAAAACAGATTTTTTTTTTTTTTTTCCCAGTACCTTTTTAGTTTTTTTTTCTGAAATGTATTTTATTTCATGTGTTTTTTGGTCTGTCTAATGTACAGTCCCTTCATCTCTGGATCTCCATGATTGCTCCAGCTGCTGGTTTTCAGATACGTGCTGCCGCTGCACCACCATCCCCGAGCCTCAAATATCTGGTTATTTGCAAGAGCAATATTCCATAAAGGATCTGATTGGTTTATGCATTCGACTGAAATGACCTGTGAAATAGAAAGCATTTGGCTGAGCTGCTGTTTAAATGTTTGAGCTGCAGTGTAAAGTGGAGGGCATTTTAAGTACAGTTCAACTTACTCTGCAACCCTGATCCTGTGTGTATGTGTGTGCGCACTCCTATTAGGCGTTAGCAATTTACAGGTCAAAAATGTAGGGGTACGCATTTTTGTATATCTCTGTGTGCGTTAATGGTTGTGAGGTTATTTCGCACTGTGATGTTTAAATGCACGTTAGCGGTCTGCAATTTGGCACGAGTTAGACAGGAATGAGGCCTGTTACGCAATGGCCACTAAAACAACTTCTGATGATGTTTGTTTGGCTCACAAGTGTTCATTAAAATCGTCAACAGTTATAACCACCGCACTAAATTAGAGCCGGTGCTTCCTGCAGCATCTTCCACCAAATTCTAAATTCTGCCCCTCTGCTAAAACGAAGAAAGGAAAAAGTGGTTAGATTCATGATAATATTACGTTTACATTTAAGGACAGAGACTATAGGTGCTATATCGCACAGCAAAGGCCAGACATTCAATAAGTCAGGCAACGGTTTACACTGTAGTAAATGAACTAAACTGATAACAAGACAATGTGCTTGGCAACCGGTCTGGTTCAGCTCAAGAGATGAAAATGTTGAAAAAAATAAAGAGAAGTTTTAAAAATAACCTGACGAAAACAGCCCAGTCAGTCACCTGGGGATATGCCAGATAACATTCAGTGCAGTGCTGCGGGTCAGACAACATGCTAAGGTTATTTTTACAATCACCAGCTGGACACACATTTTTCCCACTATGCTCTGCATCCAGTTGGAGTTAGATATCGGCCGGCTGTTCTCGTACTCTAATCTCTGTAGGTATGTGTCGATTGCATCACTGACTCTGAGCTTACTGCCTCCACTGAACGGTTTCCTGTGGTAAACCCTGAGGGCGCAAGCTATAGGCAGTTTGGGCTCTGAGAACTCATCCTCACTCGTCTGTGTTTCTCTGTGAATGTGTGTCTACTTTCCATTTACATGTACTTGTGTGCATACCATTGTATTTCTGTGTGTGTATTGTGACAGTTTGAAACTAGGCAACTACTTTTTGAATGGGGACTGGGCAACATATCTTCCCTTTCCAAAATGTCCTCTCTCTCGTTGAAAAAGTTCAGATTGCGCCTCACAAAAAAAAAAAAAAACCGTGAGAGCACACACACACACACACACACACACACACGCTCACTCCACTGACCAATCATTTGTCTATTTTGTCAAAACTCAAAAAGAAAATAATAGAAAACAGGAAACCGTTCACTGCAAACTAATTATAACTGCTGGAATGAAACAGCAGATAGAGGACGATGCATCCATCCAAGGCTGCGGAGGATGATGGATAGAGAACAATTTTTATGTTTTATTAATATTATTTTTTCGATTGGCAGCTCATGGTGCTCCTTGGTTATTAGGGTTTCTGTATTTAGACAGCCGTTGGTGAATGCTAAGTTGTTTCTGACTCAGCTGCTCTGCCAAATGTGAGTCAGGAAGTCAAACAGAGAAGGATGGTTTCCCCCTCTAGCTTGTTTTTTTTTTTTTTTTTCAGACATGCACTTTTCCTATTTTTGGTGGTGGAAGAGTCCAGACGGCACCACAGACGTCTGCCGAAAGACTCACAACTCCCATTTGTGGAATTTTCTCTTTTTGTTTATTTTCCTTTTTTTTAATTAATGTTTCATTAAGTTGAAAGTTTAGGCTGTTTTTTCTTTCCTGCTAAAAATTACAGTAATAAAATGAAGCAAATCTGCAAAGGGTAAATTAAGAAAAAATATAACATGTATATGTTACACCTACAAATATGTAGCATTTCTTAGGTATTTAGAGTCAACAGCTACTACTGTACATTCTTATACTAATACTGTTAGCAGGCACAATGGTGATTTGAATTAAATTTTAACAGCATCGTGCTAATATACTTTTAACGACAATGAGAATATGCTAATGTTCTGCAGGTATGTAGGTATGGGTGTTAGCATGCTAATATTTGCTAATTAGCACTGAACACAAAGTACAGCTAGAGGCTGATAGAGATGTCAGTATTTTTGGCAAGTGTTTGGTCATAAACGAAAGTATTGAAAAAATTTAAATTTGGACCTGATGTGGATCCGACAATAGTCGCGCAGAAATTTCGCTCAAAACTCCCAAACGTCAACCTCATGGTGATGCTAGAGGAAAGGTCAGGGAACCACCAAAGTCATTACGATTCATCCTCTGAGAACCATGAATGTCTGCCCAGAACCGTGTTCTAATCTGTGAAGTAGACGTTGAGATATTTGCCCGGATGGGTGGAAACCTTGATCAGCTGGTGGTGCTAGATGAAAAGCCAGTTGGGACACTGCCATCGTCCTTGGTCTGACTAGACGTGTCCCCGTGGCCAGAAATCAAGCTGCATGGCATTTTTAGGGGAACACAACCACTCAGTCAAACTCTCCTGTGTCCAGCAAAAGTGGAAAACCTAGTTGGGATGGACATTGTGTGATGATGATGATAACATCATCACTGGCTACTCTCATAATGTTTCCTTTTTTTTTTTTCGTTACCCCTCGCTCTCGTGTTTCAGCCTGTTGAAGTCAGAAGGTCTGGGAGAAGATGGGGGATAATGTCTGCAGGGTTCCAGTTATGACTGACAGCTGGCAGTTGCCGATGTAGGAGGAGTGAGCAGTCGGCTGGACACACACTCAGGAAGGGGTTTTAACAGATGACGTTCGTTGTTTGGTATTGTTATTCTGTTGTTATTATTCTTATCTTTACTTCTTCGACTGTCTTTCTGCTAATTATAACACCCAACTTTCCCTGTCGGGGATCAATAAAGTGTCATGTTATCTTGTCCTATCTTAACTTATGATTGTATCTATAAGCATCTGTGTGTGTGTGTGTGTGTGTGTGTGTGTGTGTGTGTGTGTGTGTGTGTGTGTGTGTGTACATGTGTTGCTTACTGTATGTAAACTATATAGAAAAAAATGACTCAAAACATTCACTGAAATACAGCTATTGGTTCCATTTGGTATTATGTGTATATTTACGTATTACTGATTCACCTTGCTTATATTCCAAACTCTGGTAGACCTACCTAAGCAAACTGATCTGCACAAACACACACTTTCCAGGGAAAAAATGAAGAAGACTAGAGAGAGTTCATTTTCTTTGAAGAAGAAAATGGATTGAGTGCTGATAGCAAAAAGGTTTTACTTGAGGGGCAATATTGTTAAAAGCTGCAAAAGGGCAGAGCTGAGAATGAATTTCAGAAAGAGTAGAAAGCAGGAAGATATCAAAGCATAACGGAGGAATTTGTTGATAAAAAAATATATAAAAGCACCGTTTCCTTGAAAAGAAGGGAAAGTAGAGCTGGTAAACATGAGGCAGTTTTTCACAGTGGAATTTGAATGGAAAATCTTCTGTTTACGGGGCAACAGCAGTAACCACTGAGCTTTCGTAAGACACAGAGAAGCTGCTCTGTACGAGCCAATATAATGAGGAAAGATCCCATCAGCCACACCCCACGCGCCGCTGCGTTCCACACGTTCTGGCATAAAAGTCCTCATTCAAACCATCGTAATTCATTCAGAATCTGCAGAACTGAAACTCCTGTTGGTTGGATCTGAGAGTGATGTACTGTATCCTGTGTGTGTGTGAAGCTGACAGAAGTTTCCTTTTTTTTTTAGCTTTTTTTTTAACTTCTCTGAAAACCCACAGCTACTGTGTTAATTACATCATCCACTGAATCATCAGCCACTACATACAATAACTATTATAACGTTTGAAATCAGGGATGAAAACTCAAGACTTAAACCTAAAAAATGAAGTATCGAGCAGAATATGTGATGAAGTATGAAGAAGCAGATGGACTGGATTAGTTTGAACCTGATTCAGCTGAGAAAACCATTTAACATCATATTATATTATCTAAAGTTTTACTGTTGCAGAGCTGAAAACAGACCCGTTTTTAATAAGTCATGATAGGTTTATATTTTGGAGCTACATGGTTTTCACAGGACGAAGATGATAGGGTGCATTTGTGTTTGTGCATACAGGCCGGTTTGGTGTGTATGTGTGTCTGTGTTTACAGCTGTGTATGACTGTTTGTGACACCAATACACACACTGTGAACTATGGATGTTATTTAATAGGCTGAACAGACACTAGGTTCAGGGAGGCTGGATGGCTTGTTTTGTACGCGCTGCTACCTCACTTAATGTCAAAGTTCTCGTTAGTGATTTGCATATCCAGATGTTTCATTTTACAGCCTTTTCTCAGACGGATTAAGATGATCATGATGAACGATCATTCCCTCGGAGGAATAATTCACGCCAGCACAATGCAGCTTCTCAGACAGCTTGGGAAATTAAGCGCTTTAGAGTTTGTATAAAATGCAAATTTATTAGACACACAAAAAAGGATCAAATGGTTTTTGCCTGACATACAAAAAACAGAGGTCAAGGTACAGGAACCAGTTTGAATCAAAAAAATTAACATTACAAAAC
Source organism: Xiphias gladius (assembly GCF_016859285.1). Taxonomy (NCBI): domain Eukaryota; kingdom Metazoa; phylum Chordata; class Actinopteri; order Istiophoriformes; family Xiphiidae; genus Xiphias; species Xiphias gladius. Next base: position 2,929,051 of record NC_053422.1, read on the forward strand.
AGCTATAGCTGTCTAACCCGTGGTTCATGAGAAAATTAATAACTGTTCTGTTTTGCTGTTTCAAAATCAAGATTTATAGTTTTTTTTTTTTAATTTGAAATAATTTCATGATCGATGAGAAAAACAAACAAAAGGAAAGTAAAGAAAACCCAAGATCAAAAGAGGCAAAAAAAAAAAAAAAGTATATGAAAGATTTAAAAACTTGGGACAGGTGGTTTTAGGTCTGGAAGTCCGAGAGAGATTCAATCATTCCTGCATCAGAACAACATTCGCAAAGTTAGGCGCTCGTTGGCCAGAGGAAAGCAAATAGAGGAAACAGCTGAGAAACACAGTCTCCGACCTGGTTAATGGTCTGCCCAGGTGTCAGTCTGCAGCGCAACCAATGTTGGGAAAAGTTTCAAAAGCTCATTAGAGATACCTGCAGGTCAGGCTACCTGTCATACAGCTGTCAACCTACAACACCACAAGAATCTATTAGATGTGTTTACAAAATAGTTATACTTATTCAACACTCTTGTTCTAGGGAGTTCAAAATAATCCCATTCGAATTCTTTTAAAATCTCCCTGATGCATTCAAGACTGGGACAAAATAATGTACAGGTATGAAGAGACTCAAACCATCTCTGGGTGCTTCTCCTTATTGGAGATGGGTAAGCCTATCTAAGCCAAAAAATGTGAGTTTTATATGCTGGATTTTCACTTTTAGAAGATATTAGCATTCGAGGATGAGGACTGATTGGTATACCAATTATACGTTGGATAAGCTTAACAACCTCCTACCTAAAGAACAGCACACATTTCCCCAAACTTTGCAATGCATCTAAGACATGTCTCTAATGGACGGGATAAGATATAAAACAGTTACCAAAGTACAACTTCAACTTTTCAGCATCATGCTGCTTTGCACCGAAAGAGATTCAAAGATTCTTACCAGGGAGGTGACCAACCTCACCACAGTACTCTGCTGCTGCAGCTCTAATGGATCACCAAGACAGAGGCAAAGTGAGCTCGCTGATAAATTAAGCGTGCAAACACTGAGTTGAAATATTCCAGGCAGGATTAGAAAAATGGCATGGACATTTAATTCTAAGTGAGAAGGAGAGTAATTTTGAGGTATTTCTAAATTGGAATAGAAAGAAAGAGGGTTGGATAAATGACGAGAAGAAAATTGTTGGACATCTAGTCCTCGAGTAAGATATACAATTTTTTATGACAGTTAAACCGATAACTCATTTAGTTAAAAGTGGTGGTACAGTGGGGTATCATCTGCATAACATTGGTATAGGACATGCAAATAAACTGCTAATGATCTGTCAGTGTGGGAATGTGTAAATGGAGACCAGATCAAGAAATGAGCCCTGCGGGACACCATCGGAAGAAGGAACAGAGGAAGACAGATCTATATGAAAGAGAACCCTCCTCTGCCCCTCCTTCATATTTGATCCAGGTGATTCAGGTTTAATTATTCTTTCATCTTCTTCATGATCATCATATTCCTTTGACACTACCACCACCTCAAAAAATAAAACAGAACGGTGCAGTTTCCACTGACATGCAATTGATAACTGAAAAACTAACACTCCCACTTAGGCAGCTCTCCCTACCCTCAAGCCCACCACGGGCCATAGTTGTCATAGCGAGTTGTCATAGCCACTCCAGCTCCATGTTTATGTGCGATGCGACGCTAGCCGGCTCCCCAAAAGCTCCCCCGCATTCATTTCACACTCTGCATTCCATTAAATGGTATAAATACTCATTAAATGCACTCGGCTGTAACCAGAATCTCCTTGCTTTTCTAGATTAATTCTTTTTTCCCTCCACTGCATAAGCATGTTTGCCCTTGACTCAGTCAGTTTGCACAAGCCATGAATGAGAATGGCTGCCCATTGGTATGTATGAGAGCAAAAGGTGAGATACTGAGCCAGCAGCCAGCGACACAGAGGCCATTATATTCAAACACCATGGGGCTAAACTGTCAAATGCTATTGTCACTCTGATACTCTGTCTCATACACTCCCCCGCTCTCTGACTCTCTCTTTCTAACTCGCATACACACACAATTCACTCCCTTCTCTTTGTGTCTCTCTCAACTTGAATGATTTTCTGAGTCAGTCCCTATTTAATACACATAAACACACAAACAAAACACACAGTGCAAGTGCATATTTGCGTGCACATTCCCCTCACCCAGTTATATCAATGAGAGTAGACCTAATGTGAGAAACACCCGTCAGCGTAGCACTAGAACTCAGCAGCACCGCGGGCTACAGCCTCCGAAAATGACGATTGATGATTATCACCTTTATGAAGGTGGGGCTTTGTAATGACTGTAATACAGAAAGACTGTGTAAGATAGTGTTGCGTTATTTGACATCTATAAATGAACATTTTACCGCTTCAAACTGCACGCAGGCGAACGTGCATGGGAGGTGCTCGGAGACGTGGCTTTTTCTTTCGTACGTTCGAGTTTTACTTTTTCGTCTCCACTTTGAACCTGCATTCTGACAGGAGTCGAGTCAACCGACCGACTTCGGAAGACATTTAAAACTACAACTCACAGTTTTACACACACTAGACCTGGGTGTGCCAGTACGCATTCGCGAATAGGGCGTCGCTGATGTTGAGAGTTGACATATCTCCACGTTGGGAAACAGGACAATAACATTTCCGGTGATGTCTGGATGCAAGAGTTGTTGCGAGTGTCGAGACAACACAGGTGAGTGGGCTTACGTATAAAACACCTCAGGTGCTGATTGTTTGTTCATATGTCGATGATTTATGTTGCCTGTAAGACGGCGTTGCTGTTTAGCTAGGTGTATCTAATAGCACGGTGGCCTTCAGGTAACGCAAAAAACGTGAAAGGCCCACTCTAGAGCCAGTGTTGGGTCTGTCCGACTCTGGGCGACCGTAGAATCATGGCGGTGCAACAGGTCGGGCTCCGAGGAAGAGGACCCGCTCCCCTACGTACATGGTAAGAGCTGATTCTAAGCCAACGGAAATACAGCGATCCTTAGTTTCAGGTGATTATTCACCAATGAAAACATTATTATGAATATTACATTCCATTTCTGACAATTGGATCCCCCTAAATCCTAAACACTGGTCCGTTAAAATACTCATATAGTTGTCTGTAGTTGTCTATCATGCTCGATCATTAAACTGGTATGTGATTTTAGTTCTTCTTACACCACTGGGTCCAGTGATAATTATAACGTGTCAGCTTCGCCCAGCATAAAGAGCCTCTCAGTGTGCAGCTGGCTGATGACTGTATATATTTCACTTATTATAAACTGTGCTGTCTGCACTGATAAAAGCCAGCGCCACTCACAGGGCTTGTTCCATTGAGCTGATTGAGTTCTGGGAAACCTCGAGGTTATGCCCAAGGCAACGCTGGCAATAGATCCCCATTTCTCATGCTTCAGGGGCCATTTTGATTTGATATAGTATGTATTATACCAAAGAGGGGCGGGGGACTTGTGAACATGTTGGAGGAGATACATGGACACATAGCTATTTGCTTGTTTTACTATATGATTCACTCCTCTTTTGCACAGATTTTCAATTTTAGGCGTTTAGAAAGGGGGTTTCAAGGAAAAATCAATGATTCTCCTTCCATGACTTTTATGACATAGCGCGGGTCCTGTTCAGTCGCCTCTTCTTCTGTCCCATGTCTTCAGTGTGCATTGAAAGTGCATCATCTGTGCTTTTATATGTGCTTAAAGATTGAGAGATGATGTAGTTCAGTGTGCTCCTGAATTTTTGAAGCAGGATATAACCTGCAGCCAAACAAATCTCATGACAAAACAAGACTGAAGATGCCAAGGTTTTTCAGGTATAGACTGAGCATGTGTTGTCTTAAACTACACACAAACACAGGGTGTTAACGTCATTACATTTTGATTTCCAGCCTGACACACACAGCAGATATGTTGTAGCCAGAAGTCACACAACGATTGACAGGCCAGTCAATAAAATTACAAACATGAATTCAAAATAAATGTGAAAAATATTAAATAATAATCATTGTTCATGGATGGATGGGTGGGTGGATGGGTGGGTGTTAGCCGGATGGCAGGCAGCCACAGAAACACAGATGGCGGAGGAGGTTGTCCCTCTGCACCGTCTGTTTTTCATGCTCATGAACACAGGTAGCTGGGTCAGGAGGATCTCAGGCACAAATACATAGACGCACACTCACACACACACACACACACTTGGTGGGAAATTAATACTGAAAGAGCAAGATAAACAGTATGTTCCACTTTTTTCTAGACAAATGCACAATATGAACATTTTACAATTTCATAAATGATCCAGTCATCATCTTCATGAAATTATCCATCAATTTCATATGTGACAAACATGTAGGTTCATGTTTATGTACGAGGAATGAACACAAAAACCCAAACACCTGTGCAGCATATTTCCTGCCTTATATCCACCATCATAATTAGTTCCTGTTGTTGCTGTTCTGGTCAGAAGGTTGCAGTAATACCGTTAATGCACAGTATGTTAACCGAACCAACATCTATGCATGTTTAACGCCACTCAAATTATTTCAGTGCCTCAGTTATTTCATTCACTGTCTATTGTGTTGTGGTCCTGAATCTGATTTTTGTCTAGCACCATCATCAAGTCAAAATTTGAATTTTCCCCATACTTTGCCTTAACAATGAGCACTACAGCCTCACAGACCTGCTACTGTGGCTGTAGATTTTAGGCCTTTTTTGCTTTTATCTATATTATTTTGTGTGTTTCGGAGTGTGTATAGTATAGAGTATATCTGATGGTCTGTGTTATATGTAGTTCTGTCTGTTCTGTTTGCAAGATGATTTCACCAAAGCGAGTTTCCAACTCGCCCAAGTTGTAATGGAAATAGACTCAGCTCTGTTTGATGAGTTTCGGTGTTTGTGTACAGTTGTCGTCCGTTTAACCTTTTGCTAATTGAGGACAGGACAGTCTGACATTCACTACGTTATCATGCACAAAATATTCCGGTTTTTGCCCTTATTGTGAAAAAGACAATATTCCTACTAAGTTGTTTACACTGCTAATGAAATTAATATGCCACTAAAATTCTCGTTTACATGCAGCTGTGAATTCTCCAATTAACATAAGATATCCCCATGGAACAGCTGGAGCGACTTGTGCCATTTTGTTTCTCAGAGTCAAAATACCACTTTTTCAAGGTTTTCCACCGGTGGCAGACTTGTTCGACCGTGCGAACAATTCCTCCCTCTTCCATTCCATCAACCACCTTATTGAAAAGGTCACTGTTACCATATTTGCAGATATCCAAAAGCCTGTTGATATCCAAGTCTTTCATAATCTTTAAAAATAGGTGTGTGTCTCCTCTCGTCCAGAAATACGGGCTTTTCTTTTGGGCATGCAGCTCTTCCCCAGCCTCGCAAGTCTTAAAAACCCCAATTGAGATGCATATTCCGCATGTGCTGTATACGTGTCCAAAGCGTGCTCCTAAAACACGAATGATAATCGGCACATCCAGCGTCTTCACTGGAAAAAGCCTAATTCGGAACATCTAAATGGAATATGCGGTTTACACAACCCGTAAAAACCCCTGGAAAACTCTAGTGTGCACGTAAAAGTACTGATTATTCAAAAACTGATTTCGATCGCAGTTATCTGCGTAAAAGTCAAACCAGCACAGACATTAAGCATCTCTGCGTTTCCTGTTTCTGTTCAGCTGAAATGAAAAAGCCGTACTCAGAGCTTTCCACAGTCGCTGTTAACAAACAGCTGATGGCCCACAACGTGGCTGCCCATGGGTGTATTACATCACCTGAAAGCTCTCTGCATCCCAACTTCCCTGCAGACTAAACACATTCCCCTTTCAAGTGCTGTCTGAAGCGAACACTTTCACATTTTAGCACAATTACAGCCCCTCGCGTCCCAGAGTGACGGCCGCACGCTGTGAGAAGACCCATTTTAGAGCTCGTTGCCAGCGAGTCAGCGGGTGTGTGCGCTGTATGCCGCAGATAAGGGAACGTCTAGACTGACACTTCTGGCCTTGTTTCCAGGTCTGTGAACATTAGAGAATGAAGTGACCTGAGGAAATGCATACATGTGGGCTGTATGGATGGATGGATGGATGGACATATGCATGATGGATGGTTCAAAGATCACTTTTTTATGCACGGTAGCACATTTCACTCATGAAATTGCTCTATAGTAAACTGTAGTACATTTCTTTAAACATTTACTGAATGAACATGATGATTTTTGAGTAAAAATTGGTGAATAAGTTGATTAGAGAAGCAGAGATATGAGGATGTCTAATACCTCCATGTACAGAATCTGGCTTTTACATTTACTTTATTTCACATAGATCTTTTCTCCTTTTCTTTTTCTTTTCAATGTCTGTAATGTCCTCACCTGCAGGGAAAATCACTATATGGCTAACTCTGGAACATGTTCTTGTTATTCAATGTGTGCTGCCCCTCTCACATAAAAGAAATAGAGCAAAATAGAGTAAAGCCCCGAGGTCAAAAGGAAGACTGCTCCTCTGTCTGTGGCCACAGAAGCTAAAAGCAGGGATGTACTGTATCTGGTAAGGGTTTTTAGTTAAATACTGTGACGCAAGAGCATTTCAGTTAAAAATCATACCGTTAGTCTTGAATCTTGACGGACAGTTTCTTGACCCGTCCCCCTTCAGACTTTACATGGACAGGAAATGAAGTGGTGCTCCAGTTCCAAATGTTGCTTTGGGAAATGACTGTCCAGCCTTTCCATTCTCCCTCCAGCCAGATTTTTCAAGAAAAAAAAAAATGAATAGATGGTGTGCCATGGTGGCAACTGAAACTCGATTCAGTTTGCTGTTACACAACAGAAGAAGTTAAAAAAATACTTCCCCTCAGACTTGGTCTTTCCGTTCTACTGTTGGTTTCTGATCGTGTTAATTAATTCACACGTCGTTTCACCCCGACTTGTGGCATTTCCTCTTGGGGGCCCACTCTGAAACCGAGAACCAGAACACAACATAGAAACCGATTACATCCGGGGTTTTTTTATTCCATGCAAAAATACCATTATGTCCTCCTGTAAAAAACAAGCCCAGAGTTCATCTGCGCAAGCAGCTTAGTGTGACCCATAGTTACCTTTTATTGTTAGGTAACCTATAGAGGCCGAAGTAATTATGACAAGAACAAAGGAGGAAGTCCGGAGACGTAGTATATGGAGTCCACGTTCAGAGGAGGTTGGGATGGGCGGATAGGTCGACATAACACAGGACTTGAATACAGGAAGCCGCTCCACGTTTCCCATCTGAAACTGGCGGTCGACTTGGTTTCTTTTATCCATGATGGTTCCACCCTCCACTCCTGAGGAGAAAAGTTAAGTGATAAGTTTTTCATGTATTGCAGAAAATGCTCAAAACTGCATAACTGCCTCACAAAAAAGAACCAGACTAATTAAAATGCAGTTGTCTGTTAACACTTGTCAGTATGAGAGACAAACACACACGAGTACAAACAGGCCGCTGTGGGGAAACATCATGTTTGAAAGAAAAGCTCACATCTCTCCTACAGGCAAAGTTGATCTATCGAGGTTCAGCTCTTTTGAAATGTGAAAAAAATGCAGAAAATGGAAAAATCCAGAATATATATACATATATATATATATATATATATATATATATATATATATATATATATATATATATATATATATATATAAATAATCGGTGTGTAGACTAAACATGACGTGACTTTTGTATGTATCTTTTTAATGGCAGACATTTTGAGGATCAGCTGGATAGTACGAAGGCCATAAGCATCAAGTCTTCAGTCTCAATTGAAAAAACTATAAGAGCCTATATATTACTTTTCTATTTATAAGAGTGTGAATGAGTCTCAAGTCACGACAACCAATAACCAATCCAAGTCACACCGTGCCTTGAATTCACCTCTGACTCGAGTCCTCATCTTTGCTGGGAGCCGTGGCAAAGATTTAAAAATGTTTCTGTACAGGACAGGACTACATCGTTGAATTCCAATCACTCAGTCATTTATTCATTTATCATTTCATCCATTTGTTTTACCTTTTCAGTTCAATCTCCAGCTGCTGCACTTTAAGCCGCAGTGGCATGTTTGTTTTTTTTTCTTCAGGAATCAGAGCTGAGTGAAGTGATGGGCGGCTGATAGAGGGTCAGGGCATTGGATGATAGGTGGATGGATGGACGGGTGTGCGGGGGTGAGGGGTGGATGGATGCACCAGGGGTTTGTAGAGAAACAGGATGAAGAGTAAATCCATCTCATGCTGACTGACTGGTGACCCGGGCGAAACGCACCTGAACTCAGTGTGTGTGAAATGCACAGGTCCTGGGTTGAAAGGCCAAAGTAAAACACATATAAATAATCTATGATGGTTTCGGCGTGGGGGGCGAATTGGAGGTTGCACTGATATGCGGTATATCTTTTTACACAGTATCTTAATACACCTCAGCTTATCTCGTATCCGAATGGAGAACAGTTAATTAATTGTTTTGTGGTACCGTTTATCAGCAGGATGCCTACAGAATATCTCCAGATGTGCTTACACACTACAGCGGTCATATTGCTTATCCAGGCACGTTCAAGATATGATGTTTACGTGCAACATTTCACAACCTGGTCATTTATATCCCCTTATACACACGACTATATTGTTTCCAGGCGTCTGATCACTGTCCACTGCCTGCGCTGATACGCCTTTGTCTCATCCCAACAACTGAGGACAGACGGTTTAGTTTGAGTCGGGCGTGGAAGTGACATCGCCGAATGCCGCAAGTCACCGTGGTCGCTCCCCCGGGTGTCAATGTTAGCATCTGACAGGTGCATTTTTATGGAGGAAATAAAATGAGATGTTTAATCAACTGCACAGACATCTCCAGGAAGAATTCAGGCAGAAGGTTACGAGGGAAGAAAGTGGATCACAGTAATTCAGCAACACGGCCTGGACCCAAATCTGCACATGTAGTGACCATTTGGGGTGAAGCACGTTACATTTTTCAAGACGCAGCATACCGTAAGATTCACGTTGGACTGCTCCGTGACTCCGTCTGTCTTTGTACCGATGCGTAGCGTGTCACAAGAGCTATCGATGTTTGTGTCAAACTTTTCTAGTTTATACTAACAGTGTTACGAGCGTATGCCCCCATCCCCGGTGGAGCCATAATTAGTCTAGCTTGGGTCCACGTGGAACTGTGGTCACTCTGAAGAGGGACGTGGTTAACATGTCGATGGATACAAAATCTTTTCTCACGTACGAGCCCTTCTCTGGTCAGGTGCTGCTCTCCCAAATACCGATCCTCTCTCTTCTTTTTCAGAAGGCTTCTCAACTTTAGAGGGAAAATGGGCATTACGTCAAGCTGAAATGGAAAATAGTCATAAATATTGTAACGTTTAATTCATTCTTTATCAAAGTCTACTCAAGGGAGAGCAAAATGACCAATTTTTTTTTTAATTAAATGAAAAAGCTAAATCAAATCACAGAAGCAAAAGCACGTTTAATTAGTCACTTTCAATCCCTTCTGACATCTAAATATATTTCACTGAAATTCAGTTTTTCAGTGTTTCTGACACTTCAGTGTAAACGTTCTCACCTCTGATGTGACACGAAAGTGTAAATGTCAAACAGTTACTTTAAATGAAGATTGAAATTCGGGTGGGGCAGGTTGCAGGGTTTGTAGAGGAAGAATAGATGAAAAAGATCTGGATGAATCAGACGGAACATTACTGCCTCTGAAGATTTCGGGGGTCGCAGTAATTGGCCGTTGGTTTTCATCTCTCCTCCCTCAGCTCAGGCTGGAGTTTCCGGACTCACGCTGAGTGCGAGCGGGGGGAAAAAGCAAAAAAGGTTCTGTGTGTTTTGGGGACGTCAAAAAGTGAAAATTTTCCCCTTGAGTAAGTTGATTAATGCAACCTTTCATCAACGGATGCGTTCAGACAGCGAGGCATCTTCCCAGTCTTCCCCTTTGAAACTCGCTGCGGCACTTCGGTTCTTCTGAAGCTTCGCTGCTGCTGCTGCTGCTGCTGGATGGAAGTTTTTAGAGTTTATAGAACGGAAACTGAACAGAGGGATTCAGTCATAATCTCACGGTAAAAGTAGCTGAAGTATTTACCTCATGGTTTGTCTGTTACATAGAAGTAAAACCTTGCGATCACAGATTCAAAGGAGACGACCATTCGGCAGAAATCGGGCTATGTCTGATTCCAGTGGCAGAAATCATCCTCGAAGTGCCGATAAACCCCGCCAAAGCAAGTCCACATTCTGGTTTTGATATGCTGTAACCACTGCTAGCTGAGACCTGTTTCCTAATGAAGACAGTCTGTGAGATCCCGGCAGCGGTTTATGCATCCGCTCCCCACTACTTTTGATTATCAGTCAGTTGAAATATGTTGCCACTGCATCCTCACCTCCTGGGCCCTTCTGCTATTTTGAGGCAGATTTTAATGTCACTGTCAGTTTCAATGATTTAATGAATGCATAAGACTGTAACGAGATACAGGCAATCTCCAGGATGTGACGGAGGTTAAGACACTACAGGGAATGATGTGGTATTCAATAGGAAATATTCCTCTGCTGTTTGCCGGAGGAGAATGTTGCTTCTAATGGTTTTATAATCTGCTTCCAATGCAAGACTGTTTGTCTTAAAGGGAATTTTCTCTGAATCGACTTCATTGTTCTTTATGTTCCTGGGCTGTTTCCTGTCGATGCCGAAAATGATTTTAGGTCCGTTTTAATTAATGCGACCTGCTTTTTATGCAACGTGCTGTTTGTGAATGACTCCCTGATGTCCTCTGACTGTGTCGGTCGCTTTAATCATCGCCGTTAGTCGTATTGATCGTTTCTGTGTGGGGCAATGTAACGCAACGTGTTGTCTGCTGAGGCAACAGAAATCGCTGAGTCTCCATTCAACTGCACTCATCGTTCTTAAGGTTCAACAGAGAACCACACACAGGCACATCTTCACTGCTCATTGTTCTAGCGTTGCACGCGCTCACAGCAGAAGGAATATGGACTTTTGAAGAAACAACAATTCCTTTGCGTTCCGGGTGTTAATATTTTAAGTTGTGTACGTCTCACTGGGTGTTACCTCTTACTGACAGTATCACACTGCAACACAGCTGCTAGAAGACAAAATTCAGGATTCTCATCCCAAGCCGATCTTACCTGCCACAAGAACTTTTAACTACTGCTACACAGTTGACCCGAGGGAATTCATTCAGTTAAGTAAATTTAGCCGAAGGCTCCACTGATTATAGGGGTCTCCTGCGGTCACACATCCACAGAGAATTGCCTCCAACTCCGCAGCTCTACACGTTTTTTTTTAGCCTCTTTTGGCTCATTGTTTTGGTTTTACAGCACATTTACAGTTTAGTTCAGTCTCAGCAGCAGCAGGCAGCTGTTTTCATCAAATACGCTCTGACAAATCCGCTGCACACTACCTGCTCAGCATCAAACAGCAGGCAGACAAACATCCAGCAGTTCATATTGGTATGATAATCTTTCTGTGTTTAGTTTTTGTTTTTTTAATCATTTCTGCAAATAAAATGAAAACTAAAATGACAAGTTGACTTTCACCTCCTTCCTGACCTCAAACCACAGAAATAAACAGGGAACAGCTCCCTCGGTTATTCACTTATAAAACGTAGTTATTTTTCTCCTAACATCAACATCCTACAGTTACAAAAAAACCCACATGTAGCGTAAATACACAGAAAACACACTGACATTACACAACTCAAAGTGAAAAAAAACAAACACACACAACAAAATATCTGGACACTAACAAATGCCCGAATAGATTTAAGTGCCAGAAAGAGAAGAACATACACACCGTCTTGCATCACATTCATACTGACTAATTACACAACACACTTTGATATCACACAAACACACACTTACACATTAACCCCACCAGTGTTCGGGGGGAGTCAAATACTAATCTCCAAACAGCAGAAACTCAACAGAATAAACATTCATAACAGTAAGACACGCAGCTTTGTGTGTGTGTGTGTGTGTGTGTGTGTGTGTGTGTGTGTGTGTGTGTGTGTGTGTGAGTGAGATTGTAGCCTCTGGCAACTGCTGGACACACTTAGCATCCCACTGCTCTATTCCCTGATGTGTTTCTCTCTCTCTCTCTCTCTCTGTGTGTGTGTGTGTGTGTGTGTGTGTGTGTGTGTGTGTGTGTGTGTGTGTGTGTGCGTGTGTGTACACACCTGTAATCACAGCCTCCACTGGGGATCTGGACTGACAGTTGAGCCTCCCAGCAGCACCATCAGTCTCACGAAACACTGAGAACAATGAAGGCCAATATGTGAAACACGCACTGTCTCTGTCGTCAGAGTTAAGTTTGGAACAGAGGCCTTCACTCTCAAGGCCCAACGCACTCACACACACACACACACACACACACACACTGACACATTCAAAGATTATTGATGAATTTGAGTTATAGATATAGAAATTCACCACTGTCCTATTTCTCAGCATCAACACATGTCAGTGTTTCAACAAAGAAGCGACGGTGTGATATTTGCTCTCTGGATTGGCACATCCAGGCTACTGTACCTTGGTTACTTAGTCCGTATAAAACACTGAGAGTCTCATAACTCTCTACTGTACTGGTGAAGACAACATCTTTACATTATCAATGAACAAAATTGATCGGTGTCAGTCTCTGTTTTAAAAGACCTGTCAAACCATTTGAGAGTGACCACAAGTTCCGATTCCTGTACTTCCTGTCTGCTAAAACTGAAATCACAAATTGCTCCTTGAAAATATTAAGGATCCTGAATAAATATATATATATATATATATTTATCAAAATCTTGAATGATGCACGGTATTTTCTAAACAGAGTTTAAAGAGAAAATGCAGTAAAAAGGGAACCAGACCTTTTTGCTACTCACTTTTATTTTTACAAATCTCCAACAAAATCTGAATGAAAAAAAAAACAAAACAAGAAACCAAAAGAGGACAAGGAACTCACACTGCAGAGCTCCTGTTGTCTCGGCTCAGCCCAGTCGTCATCAGGAGCGCAGGCCTCAGTTCAGCCTGCAGGGGGAGGACCAGCAGAGACGGACGCTGTCCATGGTGCTGGGCTGTAGTCCTGAGATGAGATTAGAAAGACATGACCAATGATAACCAATCATAAAAAGAATTATAACCAAATGCAAGATAACCCCAATAATTAAATGTTTCAGCTACATCTACAAACGGTTTTAAGAAGTGAATGAAAAGATGCAAATAGTTTTTGCGTGTGTTTTTGACTCAGTGTCACCTTTCTGTTTTAAGCCAGTGGGAAGAAACAGGATCTCAAAAAAAGAATCGAAACAGTAAATATTTTACGGACAGGAAGTGATTGTTCAGGAAAAGCCCTTTATCATAGGAGTTAATGCTAAAAATAATTTCCATTTACACGTCATGGAGAAATGAGTGATAAAAACAGAGAGCCATGCAAATTCAGTGCAGTTATTCAGTTCAAATAATGCTTAATATCAGCCATTAGAGCGGATAACCGTCTTCCCAAAGCATCGAGGCCAAAGATTTCTATTTGAAATCAGTTCCCACCCTTTTAGCTTTGAGTGTTTGCGTGTGTCAGAGGGATCTGTTTGCTCCGTCGTAGGTTTCTCACACCAGTATCAGATGTGAATGTGGAGGTTAATGGACTTATTGTAGAGATACGGCCATGAAATGAATTCGCTCTGCTTTTACATCTCTCAAATACCACACACACACGCGCACACACACGTCTGTACTCCTGTATTTGTGAGGAGCCTCTTTGACACAAAGCAGTCACTAAACCTAATCCTAATCTTAACAGCAAAGTTAACAGTTAAACAAGCTCTTGTATATTTGAAAATTCAGTTTGAAACATATTGTCACTCAGGACAAAAATATTTTATCCTGCCATTCCAACAATTTTCTCTTTCTCCAAAACTGCCCCTTATTTTCCCAAAAAGTCCTCACTTTTAAAAAGTCTCCCCACCTTTTCAGTCCTCTGCTCTCACCGTGGGCGTAGATGCACCGTTATGTAGCCGGTAAAACGTGCTTCCAGCAAAGGCTGGAGACAGCAGTCGGCCTTATAGATAAACGCAGGAATGGAGACTGGCTCCGCGAACGTATGGACCAGCTGTCAAATCAGTTCCACTGTCCCTCTATAACAGAACACGTCAGGAAGAAACACAGGAGAAAAAGAAACGTTAAGTCTCCACATGAACTACGACACATGAGTTCATTCTAGTAAACACACACACAGCAATCCACAATAATACAGTGATACAATAAAATGAGTAAAAATACATTGAACAGTAAATTGAGCTGCTTGCAGCCGTTGTGTCACCGACACAAGTGTCTTACTGTGTGTTCAGACAGAACGCCAGGGCAAATCTTAGGGGCGACGTGATCGCAGACCAGGTCAGTGGGAAGACGTGCTTAGATGCTAACTTACATAGACGAGAAGCTGAAGACGGGCTACTCCTTTATTAGCCAAAAAATCTAGACCAACATATCGTATCGTATGTCAACAGTCCCGAAACAGCTATAATAAGACGACTACCCACAAATAATGAACCAACAATACGTCTGGAGAGTAGATACAAAGGCCAGTTCGTTTCTGGTAACATCGGTCACAGATCCCTCCAAGGCTGCGATAGGACTGGTTGCTACTAGAAACAGAAGGATCACCTGAAACCAACTGCCGGTGGCAGAATACGCTGAAGCTGTGTTCATGACAGTCTGGGGAGCTGCGTCTGCGTGCTGGTATTTGGCCAAGCGGCCAGGCTGCCTGTCTTCGTCTTGTCTCAATACGAGGGACATTCCTGTTTCTACGGTTTGGGAAATTCAGAAACACAAGCAGTCAAATTGGTTTTTTCGTCTGCTCAGGCAGGGGTCAGCCGTGATTGGCTGCACCCACAGAGGATATCCGCGCGAAGCAACGCTCCACACACAAAATGATGGGGTTTTTTGTCCACGATAAAGCTAATCTGCTGTAAGGATGTGTCTTAATTCACTCCCTGGTGGACGGTCGGTGCACTGCATCGACCGTCCACCGCTTTATTTGAGCCTCTGAGTTCTGAGTGTGTCAATTTATCCACAATATAGTCCCATCAAAAATACCACGTTTGAGAAAAAGTAGTGCCCATGGTACGTGCACTTCTTTCTGCCAACAATCCCACAATGCAGCATGCGTAGTGAATGAGAGAACGGGGGGGGGGGGGGATTTCAAACATAGTCTGAATCTCCCAACCTTTCCAAAATGTCCTCACTTCCCATGTCTGTCCCTGGTTTCCAAGACCTCACTCCGCAAAAAGTCAGATTAAAGTCACTTTTCAAGTCTCTCATCTTTTCTTTTGAAAGTCCCCACTTTCCTAAAGTATCCTGACTTTCTAGAAGTGCTCTCATTCTTATTCAAGTCTGAAACTCATCATCGGTCCTCACAGAGGACACATTGTTCAAGTACACGCATTCACAAGCATCGCCTCACCTTCATTCGCAACATATGCGATTTTATTTTGAACCCGGTCACATACAGATACACTTTCCTCTCCACCTCCTCTGCCTTGAACACGTGGGGTGTTTCTGTGTCCCCTCAGCCTTCCTCCACCTCTACATATTCAACTGTAATTCATTTCGAGACACAGTCTGGAAGTGAGAGGGAAGAAAGGAGGCGCACTATCGCTGCTATCTGGGCTGGAACAGAGGCAGACTGTTAACAAAACAAAGCAATTTCCCGGCACAAAGGCAGAGAGAGAGCAATCTATCATCGGCCCATGAGAGTCGGGCAGGCAGGCGGAGAGGCAGGCAGCGCCTGAGCTTGGAAATGGGCAGAAAGCCCTTGTTTGTGGCTTCAATCTGCTGCAGCAACGGGCTAAAAAAAAAAAAAAAGTGTGAGGGCAGATTTAAACACTGCCAGTCTCCATGAAGACTTCTTGGCAGGCCCCGGCTAGCTGACATCTAGTGGGAAAGTTACAGTCAGAGACTAGAAGACAGATTAATAACAAAAGGCGTTTGCTTCAGTTGTGTTTGTTCATCGAGGCTCCCGCTTGAAGAGGCAGATTGGGATCACTCGTAGCAGCAAAACACACACCCCCAAAATCAATGTTTCAAACACCTCGGAGAGTGTTTAAAGGGGCATTAGTTAGTAGTTTTTTTCTGCCCGGTTGTACAAAATGACCATAATATATATATTAGAGCTGCAGGGGCCGATGGGGTTGTTGATCAGTACCAGTGACTCAGCAGTTACGTTGCCAGCTGCTGTGATTTTTCTGCCTTTCCACCTGGATTCTGTCGGTAATTTGAAGACATTTCCAATCAGACCTGGCTCAACAACGTTACCGTGTTGTTAGACGGAGACTGGGAACTAAATGGAAATGAGGCCTTTGCATAATTAAATAGTTCCTCGTGAAACCATGATGTCATCTCTTCCTAACTACACGTCATTATTCTACCATCATCCAGATACTTTTGGATGAGATCTACCTCTTATTCTTATAAAGCTTAAATGCACTTACTAATGGACAGACGTGACAAACGCCTGCAATGTAATGAATGTCCAACAAATGACTAAGCATGTTAATGGGAAACAGAATATCAAAAATAAATATGAATGTCCTGTTGCTAACTGTGGGTTCCAATGGAAAGCCAGCTGCATTTATATTTATACACTGAAATGTAACTGATGTTTCATCTGTATTAACATGAAATATTAACACACACATGTATATATATATAAATAATAAAAACAAGTACCCGAGCTGATCATTGATGCTCTAAAGATTTATAGTTATTTATTTATTTACTTTCAACAGATCCAAGGTCAGTATTTTGTTCTTTGGAAACTGGAAACTCCACGTCTCCTAATAGCCAATTAGCTGGTATCAATCACCTGCACATTTTCCTGTCTGTCTATGGGAGGCTGTGCCTAACTGATTGGCAGTCAAGGGGGTTTTGTGAATCCATATTGTGTTTATCTATTTATTAGTCCGTGTTGTTGGGAAAAATACTGCACAAGGAGCGACCAGACGAGTGGATGGGCTCGCTGGGATCCATTTATTTTTACCAACCTCTACTGAGAAACGGATTTCACCCTTTTGTGTCAGTTATAGGCAACTGTAGCACAGATTTGGATGGTGCTGCTACAGACATCCAGAGCCGTGCTTAAAGCTCACTGGTAGAGGTCAGATAGACCATCCAAAGTTAATGTGGGACCTTGCAGAGGTGCAGATTACGAAAACTATGTCCCACAGAGCCACAATGGCAAGTTTAACTTTATGAGAATGAAGGAAAACCGTGATCCACAGACCTGGATATCATGTCTAAACACATCAGGTGGAACCAACAAACAAGGGAAGTGTCAGCCCCTCGCTCTCTCCGTTCAGACAGGTGAGTACAGGCCCGCTGTTTGTGTTTGTAGTTTATTAGGTGGTGATGATGATGGGAAGAGGATGAAGGAGACTCCGCTGACACCGTCTCGATTGCATATAAAGGTTTATTACAAAGAAGAACAGCGTCAAGTCGAGCATCTGCAGGTCTGCTCGTGAGAGGGTGTGAAGCCCATGGACCAGTCTGAAAATCAGGCTTGATCAGTCTCACCGACTCTTAAATAAGGCCGTTGTTTTCCTAAAAACTGTCACTAACGTATGGTTTCGATCACAAAGCCTAAACTTCCTTTCCCAAACTGTGAGGCCCCCTCTGAGGACCTTTGACCTAGGGCCTCTCTATAAACACAGCTCTACATATATAAACATACACCTCATGTTCATGTATGAAGTGTGAAGCTGTGTATGTTGGAAATGTGTTCCTACACCATCACCAAGATAAAGTGCCAGTTCAGTTCACTCTGTTTTCTTAATTAAAAGACTAGTGCATCCAACCTCCAACATCAACAAACACGCACACACACACACACGCAGACACACACCAACAAATCCATTTCCTTTTAGTTTTATTTCCAATTACTTTCCTGTCAGGACTGTTAAACAGAAACAGTTGCTGAAGTTTACAAAATGCAAAACTGCAGGAAACTTTCAATCCAAAGAGAGAAAAGAGAATTTCCTTATTTAGTCTGTAGCAATTTTGGAGACAGTTGCACACTGTTCCTCAAAAATAATTAGAGATATATATCAATATCTGTAGCTGTCTATTTGTCGTGAATCTTACCTACGTAAAACCTCTTCCTCTCCTTCCTCTCTAACTGTTGACAGGAGCAGTCCCTGTCTGAATTCAGCTGTTACCAGCATTACTCAGAAGCTCCAGCAAATACAGATAAAGTGAACTTTGCTGATCCCCGAGAGAGAATTTGGGTCATTATGGCAGTGAAGAATAGTGGAGGATGATGGAGAGCAGAGAGTAAAAAAAGATACTAAGTGAGAGGAAAAAATAAATTAAAGATTTGGGAATCTGTGAGGGAGATAAAGCTGTTTCTCCACAATCACTGGGAGTGACTTTGCTCTGTGACGGCTACTCATGTATGAAATGTTTACGGATGCCTGCGAATTTTGAGATGTCAGCGGTGATTCAGTGACGTATAAGTGCACTTAGATGTCTATTGTATTGAGCCGCAGCGTGTGAAGGCTTCATTCCTTGCTCCACCTTCATGGGAAAATACAATGGATGTGGGTTGTTGAGGCAGTGCAGAGGGAAAACAATGGCTCATAGGAAACACTCTGACGCTGGGCCTAATTTCTCTCCATCTGTCGCTCTCGCTCTCTCTTGCTATGCGTTCCTGTGTCGTTATCTTTGTTGTCCTCCATTTCATGCATGTTCCTTTTCATCTCTTTCTCCCTCTCCTTGCTGCACATAACCAATAAAACAGGCCTTTGTCTGCACCGCACGTGTACAGAAACAGTCCCCACTGGCCCATTCGTATAGGACGTGAGTTAGATATTGAGCCGAAGTGAGCGAGGCGGGGGGGGTCGGGGTCGGGGTGGGGGGGGGTGTGGGAGGGAGTAGAGCACAGGGACATCAGCCAAGTGTGACAGTGGAGTCGTATTTCTTTCCCCGGCCGTCCGCTGTGGACTCTGAGCTGAATACTGAGCGAGCGCCGCTGCAGAGCCCGAGGACAGACTCAGCCTCCAGACTAGGAAGAGCTACAGAGCCGGCCTGAGGACCAGATCAACTGCAGATCCGCCTGAAGGCCCTGATCAGCTCCAGATCAGGCTCAGACACCCCCTGAAGGCCAGTTCAGAATGAAAATTCACAGCAAGACCAGGCGAAACTGACAAGTCCCCTGCAAAACACAGTATCCAAGACAGCAGTCAAATACTAGCCAGGGTGGTGTTAACCGTTTCTATGACAACCCTCTCCATCTCTACTTCCTGCTACTACATGTTACACTATAGCTCAGTAATGTCAGCAAACTATGTAACTCAGCAGTGTAATTGCAGCTCCTCTGATTCAGTGGGTAGACCATGATACTGTGAACATAATTTTGGAAGGTGATTCGATTACTGGTGACCTGCAAATTGGTTTCGAGATTATGCAGACGGGAAGGTAAAAAGACACGTAGAATGAAAAATAGTGTGTGGAAACGTTTCATGTACAGTAGCTCTAACAATACGTAGGTTGATAAAGTTCAGTCATTGATCCTCCATAGTTCCATAGTCAGAAGTAATCGCACTGTGAGTAAAAGGTGCTTAGTGATAGGTTTAGGAATTAAAAAGAAAAATTAAAAAAGCATCTTTTCACTGATGAAGATGATAAAAGTCTTGGACTCGTCAGGTTGTAGTCAAAATTTTAATTATTGTTTGAACGTGGAAAAAAAAAAAGCAGAACATTTGATCTGTAATGATCTGTCCAATGTGAAATTGGCTTCGTCTTCATAAAATGCACAATTACTTTGATCTATTTGCATTTATTATTATTATTACTATTATTATTATTATTATTATATTTTCAGATGTGGCAGCTGTAGTCAAGTCTGACGTTGTCCATATTCAAGGCTGAGTTCAGTTACCAAGTTTCACCTCAAGAGATCCTTGCTCATGGATCTACATGTTTACTAGGAACTACTTTTAAAAGCTTACGGTTCATGTAAAACCATGTAAACAAAGCTCCCAGTATATCATGATTCCTTCTTCGTAACTCCATCGGAGTCCGTGTCACGACCACCCAGAAAACCACAGCCGGAGGCCCGGCCATCGCCAGACCCAGCTCCAGGCTTCCAGTCCTGCCCAGTCCCATTCGGTGATGCAGCATCAGGTTATTTGAATTAGAATAATAAATAAATGAAGAAATACGCATTGCGACGCACATAAGCATAAAATAACTTACCACGTGGTTTGGGAAGGTCAAAATGACTCAAGGGAGAATCACAAAATAAAAAATCCAAATCAATGTGACGATGACAGAAACGACATTCGGCCACGGAGGAAAACAGCAACACGTAAGACGACACTCTAATATGATGTTTGTATTTTACCTGACACCCGGCTTCATATTCAATTTGATACACAGTCCTGACAGAGCAGCACAGTCTCAGTCTGATTGGACCAAACTCTATTCAACCGCTGCATCATTTTATCTTAATTAGATCCAGAGAAAGAGATACTGAAGAACAATAATGGAGCTTTAGTAAGATAAACTTGTTTTGCAAGACCTGGAAATCACTGCTGTGGGAAAAGGAAAAAAAAGCCTTCCCCTAAATGTGCAAACAATCTACAGAGATACTCCTGACTCAGAGATCTGTGTACTTTCTCATCATGTCTTAGCGCAATCCCAATTATACAATTCAGGCAAACACACAGTGCTTGTATAGTTACTATACCACATTTTATGCTCCAGACTACTGAAAGGACCATTATCTGTGTTCCACATTGTCCAGATCAAAACCATTTCTAAAATAAATAAATAACTCCAACTGTTCCTTTTGGTCAGAAAGGAAGCTGGAAAACAACTTTCCGCCTCAGTCCAGATCATTTTCCCCTCACTTCCAAATAATCACTACAGTTGGCAACAGCAGCCCCCAAAACTGTAATGCCCAAGCTCACAGATGCTCCCTAATGGAACTGGCAGAATATGCTTACTGGATATCGCCCCTAGGGCAAAACAACCTGGTCCAAAAGTGCTGTTTTCCAAAAAATGAAGCTGCTTTATTTCAGGAGCGTGCGCTCTTAAGGTGCTAAAGATTATAGGACTGGATGCATGACAACACAGATATTACAGGTCATCTTTTCGGTTTATGCCTTTAAACACAAGGGGTCAGAGGTAATGTCCATCCACAGAGTAGCGACCCCGGAGTCTGTGGGTATGCAAGGACACGTTACCAGCCAGACAAGGACCGACTTTCCCGGAACAACAAAGTCAAAGCACGGTTGGTGTGTTCAGATCCTCTACTTGGTTAAAAAGTAGCACCAGTGAAACACAGGCCCACTGACCACCTGTTTGGTTAAACACTAATTAATTATGAGAATGCACCATGTAAATGCTGACAACCGTAGTCTGCACTTGAGGAGAAGGGACTCAGCAACTATTCACCACTGTTGGTCAAATTGAAGGAGGATTAACTTCTGTGACAGCTGTTGATGCATTTAATATATTCATCACACTCAGAACTCTAAATCAAAAAAAAAGAAAACCTCTAACCCAGAACAGAAAGTAAAAGTGATTATCTGAATGTCTCTCAATAATGGGGAGAGTGCAGCACGTTAATACACTCGGCAGAAACATATCTTCCTTTTGCTGGAGTGTTGACTGGGTAAATACCATCAGAACTGCTAAAGTTCACTGGATTAGCTGCTTGTTCATTCATGAACCACACCGCTTCCAAACCTTATCCTTATCGCCGAGCAGGATCAACATTTGCTGCCAGCTTAATTGCAGAGGGAGGAGTGTTATCTGCATAAAAGCAATCTACCACGATAGACAAAGTTAATTAAAAATGATCCTCCCTCTTTGTTCAGCCGTGGAAATCGTAATCTTTGAGTATGAAAAAATAAATAAACAGTGCCAATTTTCTTTGCGCAGACCAACGGCTGTATGCGCACCGTGTAAGCCCCTCCGCCCTTCAATAATGGTGCAGGATCCAATTTTGTCGGCCGCTAATTGCAGGGCTGGTGCCCCGCCCACCCTTTGTGATGCGTAACTTTCTGCATAATTAACTGTTGGGCTTTAACAGCGATGGAATAGCCAGCAGGCTCAGACAGCAGTCCTGACACACGCCATTAAAATGCAAATCGAGCTCAGTGATAAAAAAAAGAACTGCGATATAAGTCAGCGTGGAGGACCGAGACAGATGAACACCAAGCTGCCCCCCTCTCCCCACACACACAACCACACACACCCTCCAGCTCCCACCACCCCCCTCAGGATGGAGCTCCAGCGCTGCTGCTGTCCGCTCTGCTGTGGTCAGGGCAGAGCTATCTGTCTCGCAGAGCTATATCAATGAAATCAGCAAAGGAGCAATAAGTCTCAGTGTTTCACCACAGTCTGTTCAATAAGCTGATGTTGCCACGCAACGAAACCGAGTCAGCCAGTCAGGAGAGGGTTAGCGGGGAGGACGATGGGAAACGTTGCACCGGGGGCCAAAAGCAGCACTAGCTGATGCTAAAACCTAATTTGTTTTCCCTTTCTAAAATGTAGTCATAAGATGGAGATTAGATCCCATTCTGGGTTTCACTGTTCTCACTAAATAATTGTAACGTCTTTTAATCGAGCAGTAGATCATTCTCTTCTTGCTTTGTGTGCTCTATACATACATATCTAGATATATAACATTTAAATACATAGAGAACAAAGGAAAGATACATATCTAATACATAAATGCAGGTGCTATTTGAGGCTATGGGCATTTACTCAAGTCAGTTTGAGTGTGCTTTCTGCTATTTCCCCTTCGGGATTAAGAGAGTACTCTGTTTTAACATGTTCGCATTTGTCTTTGAATGTTGGTGTCCCTCAACATTAAATGCGTACGTTGTTTAAAAAGTTCTCCCGTGTAAGCTAACCAGAGTAATTTCCTAATAATGTAATACGCTGTGATATCAAAGTCAGATTTTACGTTAAATATATTAAAAAAAAGAAATAAAGCACATGATCTTATTGCTGAGGAAATTAAAAGGATTAAATCCTGGGAAACAACAGGAGGAGAGTTTAGGAAGTAAGGAATAGGTGGTGTTTGAAATCCAGTCAAGGTCAGTGGGAAACACAAAGTCCGGGATAGTTGTTTTTCCATTTCTGTGGAGCAAAATAACTAAATTCTCCTTCTCCATTTTTTTTATCCTTCATTCATTCAGGGGAGGTTTCACTGATATCTAAGCTGTTGTTTTTTTTTCTGGAACATCCTGTCCACACTCAAAGTTACACACATTCACACCCGAGAGCTACACAGAACAACTGCGGGCCGACGGGTTAGCCACTCAGCAGCTAACCTGTAGCCGCAGGAGTTAAGGGCCTTGCTCAAGGACACCACAGCCGTGGCAATGAGGAAGGAGCGGGCACTGCTCTTTCCTTTCCCCACACAGATTTATCCTGCACGTCCGGGGATTAGACAGGCAACTTTCAAGACACGACTTCCTACGGCTGCCCTATGTTTGATATGTACTACATGAACAATTACCAGAGAGATCTAATACGGTAAAAGACCTTTAGATTTGGTCCTAAACTATTGAGAGATTTTTAGAGAAGCAGTAAATATTTTGAACTCCATTTTATGACAACCTGGAGGCCAGAAGAAACATCTGAGAATTGACATGATCTGCTCAGATTTCTTTGTCTTTAGAGAGAACTGTTTTTTAATTGAGCATTTTAGCATCTTTTAGCATGTAGCTTTGGTTTTACAGCACACAGTGTTGTGTGGGTCACAGCGTTTCCAGCAGCGGCTGGCAGCTGTTTTCAGCACAAAAAAAAACCAAAAAAAAACATCTGGACAAGTTAGCGACAAGCTGATAAAGAAAGAAGAACATCCAGCAGCAAAAGCACCAGAGTTGCTGGTGGATACCAAACCAGAGCTAAAAGGCGAGTGACTATTCCTCAGATGGACACAAAAACCACTCCTGTCTACTGGATGTGTAAATGGCTAATTGTTTGCTAAAATGTTAACTATAGCAACTTTATAAGGCAATAACTTGTTAGAGGTGTGTGCTTTATAGACTTTTTTTTTATATGACAGTGTTCTGGTAAGATATACTCTGACTACACATGAATGCAATCTAATCAAATACGCCTGCAACAAATACTTAAGAGGCCTACATACATAACGTATGTAGAGAAATTGCAGGCACTATGTGTTTTTTCAGAAACTGGATGGCTCACTTTCCCTTCATATTCATCACTGCACTTTATTTACCCAGACGTTTTTTGAAATATAAAATGAAGTCTGTGTTGTGCAACCTTTGATCACCTAGACGACTGTGTTAAGCACGAGGGAGGAAATAAGAGGCTCGTGACAACTTCACGCCAGTCGGCACTAACACAGACATGACAAGCTTTCGCCACAGAGACGAAGGCAGCTCACCTAGTCGTGACAGCAGATCCAGAGAGATACAGTATTGGTGGGAAGACTGTGCTGCACAGCAGGAGCTGAGTCATCAGTCCGATTGGGTTTGTCTTTAAAAACTAGTTACGCGGGAGTGCATTAGCCTGACTAACAGGAAGAGTGCGTCATGTCGAGTGTCGCGAAGCTGGACGAAAGTGGTGAAAGGTCAGCGCTAATGAAGGCAACTTTGAAGTGACAGTTGGGATTCGGGGGATCCCCGTCCTTACCACATCAAGGCGGGGGGGGCAGTTCACAAACACCGCTGAGTAAGAGAGGCCGAGGCAAATATGACACTGATTAATGACACAGAAATCAATTAACCCTACAACATCAATGTTTGTCCTGTTTGGTCCCAGGCGCTCAAATGATCAGACGCTGGAGAAGTGACTTTGAAATGCAAACAAGGCACCTCGGAAAAGAAACAAAGCCTACGGAAACACTGAATGTGTGTCAAAACACAACTAACGTCTCTGCCTGTCCTATGAGCCACGGCGTCATCTGCTGTTACGCTCGGCGTAGCTACAGTTAGCTCATTATTAATGGGCCTTGCTCCATGAGGAGGGAGCAGATGGCAAACACTCAACAGATCATGAGTGTACAGGGCAAGCATCTATGCTCGGTGTGCAAGGAGAAGGAGGAGGAGAAGAAGCAGAAGGGCCCGCCTGGCTGCTTCGAGGGATTCCAAACATGATGTCACTGCTAATCCCATCAGGAAAACACAGCTAAATCCGGCGCCGCCGGGCCCCAGTCACGCAGATCGGCCGTGGCAGCAGCCGTGGATGGGATAGGCCTATATATAGCATAGCAGAGCCGCAGCCTCTGGTGCTGTCAATGGGGACTGGGTGGCAGACGACTATCCTCCGACGGGGGTGGTCACGGAGAGAGGAGAGCAGAGGATTCCCCCTGTGATTCAACGCCAAAAGACTCGTCCCCAATGTCATGTGCTCACTGTGGCACACTCGGGCAGAGCAGCCGCGAGGTGCAGCGGCAGCAAACACACTCAAACACTCCAACACTGCGCTGGTGTGCTGTGACTTTGCAGGCTGCCAGAAAGCCGAGCTGCGTGTCAGAAGATAAGACTATATTTGTTGCTACACTTCGTTGCGTTGCTGGTGTACCGTCAGTCTGCTGGCTCGCTGCGGGCTGTGGAGGTGAGAGCAGTTAGGGTTGGTATCACCACGGTGGAAGTCATTGAACGAAACAGTCTTTGTACTTTAATTCCGCATCCGCGCTGCGTTCATGTTGGTGTTAAGTTTTCGTTCAAGGTGTCATTTCGGGTAGCAGAACACATGACGACTGTTAAAACCCTGCGGAGGAGAATGAACCAGCAGACCCAATGTGTGTGTGCTTTTCTCCTGCATTAAGGCATGTTTAAAATAATCTCATGTGGAAAAAGTGTCAACAACAAACTCAGGAATTAAAAAAAAGTATAATCCTCAAATTTTCATAATCCTGTCAGCAGCAACTGGTTCAAGTTGTTCAAGGAGACTGTTCTCCCGAGAAAAACAAGTGCATCGGTGATTATAGCAAATGCACCCCCCCCAAAAAAAAAAAAAAAAACACAAAAAAACATATGGTAACATTTAAGGGAGAAAGCCCTTAAGTGGCAGTAGAAATTATGACTCAGTTCGCTTCCTGTTTCCTACCACAAGTCAATGTTGGTTTCATGACCGCCGTCATTCCATAACCTTAACCATTTGAACGAAGATCCCTTAACCTTGACGAAGTCGTTAGTTTAACTGAAACCATGACTTTTCCTAAACCTAACCACGTTGTTTATGTGCCTAAACCTTACCAAACCTGGACCATAGCAGTGTAAGAACAGAAAACAGTTTTATTTTCGAAACACGATGTAATCCGACCGATAGTGGTGGCTTCTTTGTGTCCGTCTGGTGGGCATGGGAAAACAACTTATTCAGTCATTTAATTTGGAGGTTTAACAGTGGAAAATTTACCAATGACAAACACAAAACACACACCTGTGTCATGTGTTCAGCTACGCTGTCCATTACGAGAAATGAACCCACCTGCCAGCCACTTCTCGGTGACCATGGTAAATATATTTTATTGATTATTCATAGATCCAGTCAGTTAGGCAGTCATTCTGTTGCCCCCGTTAGGTTACAGCTCTCTCTTTTTTGCTATGTCTAATACTTCTTTTTTAAACCCTAGTCAAACAGTAAGATGGCTGAATGACAAGTCAAACAGATTTCTAAAGTAGACCGATACTGTCGAGTTTCGGAACGACGGAAAGGTACATTTCTTTAAACGCAAACCGGTGACATTATCCTGGTTGATATTGACTCCGTATGATTTAGATGTTGTTGCAGCATTTGCTGGCTGCTGCTTCCTACTCTTCTGAAGTGAGCTTCCATGACGGTGACACAAAGCGAAACAGCTGATTAGGAAATCAGAGCTTCGGTCTAACTAGCTGCTCCGCAAAGCCGCTGCTGCAGCTGAGCGACAGCGCCGAATCCTCAGTGTGTTTAAGAGCTCGCATCAAGTAGTGTGATCCAGCGGAAGGATTATGCAGATCCAGAAACATGCATCACAAAGCTGAGAAAAAAAGACTTCCTGTGGCAGAGTGTGTCTGCAGGGGCTTTAACAGGAGGCGCAGTCGTGTGTTTTCTTATGACGGCAGTCATACATGACTAAGTTGCTGAATGGATTACGCACATGCCGGCACATGTGATTGAAGAAGTGTACTCCTGAAAGTCGCACACGGAGGTGTTCATGCCAGAAAGGGATTATGTTCTTTGGCTGGGAAATCTCCCCTGATGAAGTAGCACACTGCCACTGTCAGAGCCACAGAGTACAACAACTCTACGGGAAGGTCTACTGGTGGCACTAATACAGAAATGAATCAGTAACTCACACCGCTGGGACAGAAGTGCCTCGTCTTAATGCACGTGCTTTTGACCCCGCATCCACTGGAAGTGTTTAGAAAAAGTCCAGCTGTGTTCTCTCGGCCGTCATGAAGCACAGGAATGACACGATAGCCAGCTGTTTAAGAGTTTCATTTAGTGCTATGAATGGTGGTAAAGATTTCATCCTGATGTGGGATTAACGTAAAATGCAATATGACAAAGCTAAATGTATGACTCGAATAGCAGATGTTCACAAGATCATAGAGCAGAGATCATGCATATGTCAGGCTGCATGTAGAGAACAGAGTTAACATGGCGTTCCCCTATTTTCATCTCTCCTGCTTATCTCCTTATCCTGCCAAGTCATTGAAAGACTTCGTGAAATGAGGACGGGCTGGATTGAAACACACCGGTTTCATCTGTGAATGAGCAGCGACTTCAGGAAGACGTCTCAAACATCTCCGGCTCATTTCAGAGTTCAAGTTCCTGCGCGGCCAGGGTTCACCTCCACAGGTGTTTTCACTTGTTTTCCCCATCAGACCGCCAGTAGTTCTAAGCACATCTTCACCCACACTCAACCTGAGCGCTGGTCTAATCAGCCAAAACAGAAAACACCTGCATGGATGTGCAGTCTGCTCATGGTTAAATTCAAATATTTATCCATCACTGCAGGTACATACGGTATCTATATACCTGTATCTGTGTATATTTGAAGTAGGTGTACATCTGGTTGGATGGATGGACAGATAGCGTTTGCATTTTAAGAGTTTTTTGGGAACTTTGCCACACTTCAGCAAGACGCAGAGCACAAATGGGCTTATTTGAAATGTTTGAGCTCACAGTGTTCTCCCTTTTCATCAGGAAAGAGCACAACGGGGGAACGCCGGAAAGGTGCAGTCAGGCCGGATTTCACCAGCCGAGACATACTCTCACGCTGTGGTAAAAAGCAGGCGGGACAGTGAATGAGGCAGGCTCGGTCCATGACCAGAAGCGAATATGTCTCGCCCCGTTCCTCATTGACATGAAAGGAGAGCAAAATCCGGTCTGACGGCACCTTAAGTGTTGGTTTATACAAATCACCGTAACTCATTTTAGCGACAACCATTATCCAAAGCTTGGTGTTTAGTGATTTCAGCGATTGTATTTTCCAGGCAGCCACTAGTTTTCATGCAGTTCTTCATTGTATGAAAGTGTAGAGACTTGCAGTTACTGAAGCTATTCCCTCCCAGTGAACATCGTGTCTGCTTTTGTTTTTGTCAAAGTTATCTTGCCTTTGCCTGATGTAGACCAATCTTCACTTTGAAGATTGTAGAACAATCCTAAACTATTCAGACATTTGCAGCTAAAATACAGCACAAATCGGTCTGCTTGTGTTCCTTTTCAGTGGTGCTTGACATTAGCACTTGAGCTGCAAGAATCTACAGATAAGGTTATTTTGGCAAGAGTAAAGAAAAATATCAGGGTTGTATCAAAATGAATGAAGGACAAACATAGACATTTAAAATCACTGTGCCTCTGGTGTGTAAAATGTTTAGCGGTAGTGAAAAGTACACGATGAAAACGTGCAAAAACAACACATGTGTCTTCTCAGCATTGCTAAAATTCTTTACAGTCACACACTGACATTGGGACATAGTGCTCAGTTGGCTTTTGAGGTAGAGCCTGAATAGTGCTACAAATGATAATAGCTTAACAGTTCAGCAGCAGCAGCAGCATGAAGATGATGTTCATACAAGAGGAAAGCTAAAATGAAAAAACAAAACAAAAACCAGTGAAGTAAAATTACAAAACATGCCATCACTGCTCAAGTCTGTTGGTTTTGCAGCAGCAGGGAGCTTTGGCAGAGCTGCTGAACTGCTTAAAAATATCGGTAATGAAAAGTGACGCAAATAACCAGCTGACCTCTGCAGCTCTGACCCCTGGTTCACCCTGCAGCCCCCTCTGCTGCTGTCAGACATGCTGATTGGTACGCAGACAAGTGTTAGAATTTTAATGATGTGCAAAATCAGAGTGGGAAGAGCTTAACTGCAGCTCTGTTCTCCCTTTTAATAACATTATGTATTACCAGATTCTGCTTTGGTTTACGTTGCGACGTAAAGTGAGATCACAGCCGTTATCCCAGTCCTCATGATGATCAAGTCCTCCATCAAGCAGCTGAAACTCTAACACAGTCTGCATGATATAATACCTTTTCACAAACAATCCATCATCCTCGTAAGCATGGACTCGCATGCGAAGCAATAAATTGTTTTTTGTTCTCATCATTCTGAGGCTGAGCTGCTAATTTGTTTCCTGAATTTTGCAGAACAGGCTCTGGCTCTTAATGAGCTCTGGGCCTATCATTGAGTTTTCCCTCAGGACTTTAAAAAAGCTAAGAACAACAAATAAACTTTTATACTCTGCCGTTACTACTAACATGCAATATACTACTATTTACCTACTACTATTTTTTAACTGCTACTACTATTCTTTGCCATGGAGGTTCTATAAAAATGACTTAAAATTAGGCCACGGGTCGAGGAAAAAAATGATTATTTTCTGGTTTGCTTCCACTACTTTTCAAAGGATTTTATTTTTAATATTGTGACATAAAAAAAATTGAGGTTTTCACTGTTTTTCCATGAACTTGTGCTGTAGTTCAGAGTCAAATATCTCAACATCTAGTGGATGGACTGCCATGAAATTTTATACAGATATTCATGTTTTCTTCAGGATGATTTGTAATAATGTTTAAATCAGTGTCATCATCAGGTGAAATTTTGAATTTGTGCAATACTTGACGAAATTGTCGTAAATATCAGCTTTATTTTCTGTTTCGTGCTAATTAGCAGATTTTAGCATGCAACATGTGAAGCTTGACTGATGCACGTGGTGAACATTATTCCTGCTAAACGGCAGCATACTAACATCGCCACCGTTAGCATGATGCCATGCGGATGTTAGCGTTGAGCTCAGAACATCGCTAAGCTAAGGTTAGCCTCACAGAGCCGCCAACATGGCTGTATATCCTTAAGGGGTAACGTACCGGCGGCGTGGATCACATGTCAAAACACCTCCGCTAGGAATATCTTGGCCCATGTCATCTCACGATGATGTGTCAACAACTCGTCCTACTTACTGTTTTCAACTCCTCAGAAAAGGGACTTCTTTTTTGTTTTGTTCTTTTTAGTTGGGAATATTCTGTTTATATCGTGCACAAGGTGCGTGTTACAGGTGTAAATTGATGCATATAAAATGCCACAGTGCTGCTTGACACTGCCGGTGCGCGTTGCATGTTAGCAAGATGCATTTAGCTAATCTGCATCTGGCTCCAGCTCTGCAGAAAAACACATAGTGACAGCCTTGGTGCAGGTCCAGTCTCTCTTGGTGCTTTTTAATCATTATTATTTATAGTCATAAAAATGTCACCCAGATACTATAGGCTTAATGTGACCCAGGTCTAGTGCAATCAAAATGAATCCTGCTGACGTCCGTCCCTATGTTTTTCCAAAAGGTGCTACGAGTTTTCTCTTCTTGCATTTGCAGGCTGATTTAAATTTACACACGTGTAGGGTAATGTTTCTGTTTTCTCCTACTCTGTGAGA
The DNA here is from genome assembly GCF_016859285.1 of Xiphias gladius. Classification (NCBI taxonomy): domain Eukaryota; kingdom Metazoa; phylum Chordata; class Actinopteri; order Istiophoriformes; family Xiphiidae; genus Xiphias; species Xiphias gladius. Next base: position 2,959,974 of record NC_053422.1, read on the forward strand.
CCTCTCACTGCTCCCACAGCTTCTCCATGAAAACAGATGGCTCTCCTGCAGACCAGCATCCCTCCTGCGTTTGCAGACGATCGTAAAATGAGCCACACTGGATATGACGCAGTTTCATCGGGGCCTGAATATCTTGTCATGCGAACAGCGGATGGTACGTGGAGCTGAATAACAATACGACACAATGTCAGGCAATGACAGACGTCTCTCCCGGGACCAGTAGTGTGACCCGGGAGATAGAGAGAGCGAGAGAGAGAGAGAGAGAGAGAGAGGGTGTGTGTGTGTGTGTGTGTGTGTGCTAGCATGCCTATCCTACAGTGGACCTCCCTGTCATAACATGCTGACCATCAGTGGACCAGTGGGCCGACAAGGGACATTCTGGAGGTCCATAAATCAATCTATAATTATTTCTAAAACTCCATGGAAACGTGAAGGAATAAAGCTGTGTCCCATCTGCTCCAAATATACTGCCTCTAACCGTGTTAACGAGTGTGTGGTTCAATCAATGAAGACACCAGTCCTAAGCAGAATGCAGATGTTTCTTTTAATAATTTAAAGATCTTTGGCATTGACCTCGTCAATAAAATCAATGCTTCTGGGTAAGGTCCTGTAAATTGCAGTCACTTCAGAGATCTCCCCTGGGGAGCCGTGGACGGGCCATGACCCTGGTGTTGGAGGAGCAGAGGAGGAGCGAAGCTGCATTCACTGCAGTGAAAGCAAAATGGTGTAACAAGTGGGGTTGTTTAAATTCCCTTCAGTCAACATGGTCACTTGTTGACAGACAAGCCTGCACACATACTGTATCATAGTGAGAATTTGTAATTGAGAGCAAATTAGATCAGATTTTTAATTTCTGACGTCTTTAACTAAAAGCTCCAGGGTTTTGACACTGAAAAACGATTAAGTTAGAGGTAACCTGTCGAGTTTAGTTATGTTTACATGCACTGTTTTTCTCGAGGTCTTACGAATATCGCGAGTGTATTTCCTCCCTCGTAAAAGACCCGCAAAGCCAATTTTTCTCATAATCTGAAAACCGCATACTTTACATTCATGTTTGCATGCAGCAAGTCTTCTTTCTTTTGCTGGCGTATTGCCATCCTGTCTCAGTAAAATACTGTGAAAGCCTTGGCGGGAACTGGCATCATGTTAAGCACTTGTGCAAAACGTAGTAGAGCATGCGATACACACAAAATAGACATTGCTCCATAGCGTGTCCACTGGTTAAAACCTCCAAGTGCTTTCAAGTTAAAATGCAAATATGCTAAAATCACTGGATTTTTTTTTTATTGGGGGGTGTTGATATAGAGCGGTAGTTTTGACCTCCGACTGAAAAGAGTGCGGGTAGGGTTAAAACAAAAAACCAAATCTCTGGAAATAATTTGTACTGGCCATTTGTGACATTTTCAAAGTCACAACACTACTTTCTCCTACTGCTAGTTTCAAGACGGACCCGTACAACAATATTGTCCACTAAAGTATTAGTATATAGTTCGAATTTTTATTAAATTTTTTATCATCCTCTTTCTAACGTTTCTCTGGTGAGTCCCCCATCTTCATGGAAGTGCAATGCAAAATTGCTGGAATTTAAAAGAACGGTCAAGAAATTGGGTCTTTTCACCGAAATATCGGTTCCTAAATTACCACCATCTTAGGTGCAAAGAATCCTTAAAAGATTGAGCAAACCACTTTAAGAAATAACCCAAATTCATACATTTTATTGGAATGAAGAGAGGAAGAGACTTATTTTTGTACAGTTGTGGTAGATTATGAGCTTTTGTTCCTACTATCAAACTAAATTGTAATAGTATATTTAGGCTGATAAGATGCAGATTTATATGCATTGAAAAATGTGGTTTATCATTACTGTCCCTTTGTCCTACATTTCAACTCTGCAGCAGAAGTCACAGAGAAGCGTCAGTCGAGTGCAGCAACAAGCCATTCAACTGTAAGCTAACGTGCATCGACAAAAATCAACAATCACATCTTACTGAACAAATATGGAGGATGTCTCGGAGCAATTCTTTTCAGAGGAGACAAACAGAAGACAGAGGAACTTTAATTCGTCTTGAAGGCTGCGAGTAAGTTCATGGGATCGTTGCAAAGGCAAAAAGCTGCTGGAAAGTAGCCTGTGAGCTAAACGAAGGCCCCCCGGGTCCCAAAGATTCACAGTTGCCAAGCTGTGACAAACCAGAGAAGGAGAAGTCAAAACGAATTCCCCACGCTGTGATTGACCCGCTCGCTCGCAAAACTTGTCGACTTGGCTATCGCCGCGTTAAGACAACAAGGATCAGACGTGCCTGGGAAAAGACATCTAATCACTCACTAAGAGAAGACAAAGCAAAAGGGCTTTGATTTATGAGGTTTGATGGAGCTTATCAGTGGTGGGCACACAGTGAGGAAACATCAAGTTGACAAAGTAAAATTCAAACTGGGAGTCATTTTAGGGCAAAATTACAGTTAATTGCCTAAAACCTTTTTTTGGAGTTTGGAAAGTTTGGCACCGTGCACGAAATTTCAAGGTGAGCTTGAACATCACTGTAGCCCTTTTGATTTCTTTATTTCTTTACTTTTATTTCCAACAGCTGAACTCTTGCAGCATCAGTCATCGCACTGCTGAAGTGACGGGCTCTGCCGCTCAGTACCACACACAGAGAGGCAGTTTATCAACTTACTGAAGCCTGCCGGCCACATGTGCTCATCATAGCTCCACATGAAAACGAATAAATATGTGTTAAGGGAAGCTGACACCCCATCGAGAATCTCGGGCACTGTCCACAAGCTACCTCTATTTAGACAGAAAGTGATATAATGAATAAGAATGTTGCTTTCTTAAAGCTGAGGGGATTGATTATTGACCACTACAGGTAAGTGGACCAAGCTGAAGCCACAACATCCAACACATTATCCCCTTAAAGAGTTGAAGCGCGGACAGTTGCCTATTTACATATCCAGCCTATATGGAGCAACATTTTCATTCATTTGGAATCTTGTTTGTCCACTGGATGAACGTAAGACCAATATTCCCTCTCTTTCAGCTCTGGTTTGGTTTATGTTTGGCTAAATGTCCTGCTTTCTTCATCAACTCATCTCTAACAGTGTCTACCTGCTGCTTGGTGCCGGATGGCCGGTGCCCTGTAGGTTTCCCTCAGCCGAAAACAGCAGCCAGCTCTCGGCCTTGATGCGAGTGGAGTTGCGGGCTGGAAAACCCAGACTGTGAGCTGGAAGAGGTTAAAAAGCTCCGTAGAGCTGCAGAGAAAATTCTGTTAGTCCTACCTATCACACATAGCTCTTCAACACATTTTAAAACGATCATTGATTGGCGCAGCTCAGTCTTTTCTAGTTGAAGCCCCATTCATTTAATGTTTTCAGTAAGCTTTTCTGATTTTTGTGTCTGATTTCGGCTTGTATTTATGTTGAGATTCAGCTTGCGGGTTTCTCTGTGGGTTTAAACCCTCAGCATTACCTTTCAATAACTCTTCATTGTCGGTGAAGGAGAGTGGGCTGAGGGCACCTGCAGAGGCTGACGCTCATCTGGGCAGATAGTACAAGATAAGACAAACTGAAACTTTAAGTCAAGTCAATTTCATTTATGCAGTAAAACCCGAAATCACAAATGTCTCAGAGGGCTTTAGTTCACTGATCCCCACTGGGAAATGAGATCAATTATACGCACTGGGTGCTGTTGTAGCGAAAAGTTATTGGGATTCAGCAGGTAGACGGAAAAGCAGAAAACTTGAGCATATACTGTAAGTTTGGAGAAGTCTACACAATCCTCTGTATTTATTGCTTTAATATGAAATATTTAGCCACTTTTTGTTTGCTTCCGTACACTCCATGTTGTGAAACATTACAGTCATTGAAGGGGATACTGTATGTGAAGAAGCACCTGTGAAAACGGTATCGTCCAGAAACATCCGTGATTCCTTGAATTAACAGATTTGTTACGGTGCCTCATATAATTCTCCTCTGTGGTCTTTAAAATAACTGATCCACCAGCTCTACCAGCAGCAGCTTAGCCCCCCCCCCGACTCTCTGTGTTCTGCACATGGACAACCATATTTGCCCTCCCCCTCCTGGTAATCCCCCTGGGACGCCCCTCACCTCCCACCCTCCCGCTCCTGTTGCAGCAATACATCGGATTGATCAGGGCAGATCCATGCAATTAGCCAGGAGTCGAAGCTTTTGAGTTAGTACCCTTCACGTCTAGAACTGCTGACTCAATGAGACACCGTCAGGCCTCATCTCCACCGCGGTGCCAAAACCAGCCTGGTCAGTGCTTTAACAGAGCTCATTAACCAGTGAAAAGGGGTCGTAAGAGTTTTTTAATTCACAGAGACATTTCTTAGCCCGGTGACTGTCCTGGCGGTTTTGAGTTCTTTTACCAAAGAGAAGTGGGTGTTGAGGTGGACAGCGGCAGCGGTGAAGCCAAAGGCCACGTACCAAAATAAAACTGACTTTAGGTTTGTAAGACCCAGTTTATTCTGACTCTGTCCTGGTTTCACTTTTTATTCACCGTGATCTTAACATATTAGAACTGTGTGCTTTCATGGTGCTTTAAGGCGGTTTGGATAAATATGGGGTTTTTCAGTTACTTGAAGGGAATGGTGTGGTTGGTTGTGGTACTTTTGCTGCAAGGTGAAAATAAAGAGTTTTTTAATTTTTTTTTTTTTTTACTTTATATGTTGTCTCCATTTTTGCCAATACTTACAAGAAACCTGCTGTCAGTCAAACAGTGTAGGACAGAATGTGGGCTGAACTGGTTTCTTCCTTGGGTTTTGTACAGTTGACGCTGTTTTCTAACTGTGGGGGCAGTCACCACTATGAGAAGATGCAGCTCTCATGTTTTTACGCTAAATATAAAGCCACAGCCAGCAGCTGGTTAGCTTAGCTTAGCACAAAGACTGGAAACAGGGAAACAGCTGTCCTGGCTCTGCCTACCAGCACCTCTAAAGCTCACTGATTAACACATTATAGCTCTTTTTTTTTTAATCCAAACAAAACTGGAGCACAGACGCAACACGTTGTGGTCTCAGTGGGGGTTGTGTGTGGGATTATTTCTTGGCCAAGAGAAGTAACTTCCGCTCTGCTCATAAGAAACTTATTGAGAAATTGTTTTCCGAGCCTTTCATTTTATAGCTTTTTGCTTTTTAGGATAAGGAATTGTTCTATATTTGTCTTATTGCCAACAATTGCCAGGTAAAGACCTAAAACAACAGTTTGTCTCTTAATACTTCAACTTCCCTGCCCCGTCTGTGGCTCTCAGCATCAAGCTCTTTGGTTCCTTCTGACGATGTCAATCTTTCTGTTCCTAAAACTGCTGGGCACCGTAGTGTTTCGAAGAAAGAAAGAAAAAAAACAACCACTCAATCAGGAATTAATTTGCTCGTTTGTATGCCCATAAACTGTATGTTAATGGTGTGGCACAGAGAAATAAAGTATAATCAGCTCTGGAGAATTGTTGTCATTAAGAAAAACATAGTGCGTCATCAGGCTGATCCATTCAGAAAAAGAGAAATGAAACGAAATTTTGAAGCACTGGGAAAGTAGGTGGGGAAAAAGGAAAAAAAGGAAAACTGATAAATACAGAAGGAGAAGAGCAAGAGGAAGAAAAGAATAGCTGCTTGACATCCGAAGTTCAAATCTGACTGGCCTTTCTGGAATTAAATTTCTGTGTTATTTAGACCAGCATCCCTCATCTGCTGCTGCTTTTAAACAATTTGCAGGGCTTTTACTGTTTGAGTGAGCTGTTAAAGCTAAGAAACATCACTCACTTAAGCTGCAGCTTGCATTCAAATGTTGGGGTTAACCAAGTGAACGGCTCGGACAAAAAGCGCATTTGGCCTGTAACAGCTTTCCGTGATGGGACAACACTGGAGAGAGCTTTTCTGATACATTAGCATTTATCATGTGAGTACAGATGTGCCTGAATGTGGATCACTTTTACCGCCATCCTAATACAGACAGGCGGAAAAACAAGCAGCAACAAAAACCCTCTGAAATATACATTTTGGAGAAAGCTGTGAATGGACAAAGTGTGGTGTTTTAATTTACCATTGTATTATTCCTGACAGTCATTAATTTGGTCTGTGATGGCCTCTGGAACGACCTGCCCGAGGAGTTGAAACTGTCGGTGAGTTACTGTCACTGCTTAAATCACTTATTTAACCTCAGTTTATGGACTTGCTTTCATGATAAAGTCTTTAATCCCTCTGTGCTTTATGATCGGTTTAACTCGTTATTCTAACTGCAGCATGTAGTATATTGCAGTCTTTAAAATCAGAGTGATATGTGTTTTTTTTGCCCTTCATATGAAAAAACTTTTTAAATCGAGTTGTGAAAGTGCTTTGTATGCAACTTAAACTTTTAATTGAGCATAGAATAAAAAATGTCACTAAATGTCTGTAAATGAATATTAAGTATGAAGCCTTGCTTCAAGTTCATCTTAAAGTCCAATGAGTTTCATTCGGGGCTGGTGAAGTGGGGGCGGACCACATAAAGGGCTGTAGCTCTGGCCCTGTTGATTTGATGCTGGTGTGAATTTCCTCAAGTCACATCTGAGTGTTTGGACTTAAACCTCACAGTCACAGCAGAATACTGGAAAACAGAGGCTAAATAATGAATAAAAATGGGTCACGCTCCAAACACTCACTTGCTGCTGCTGCTTTTCGTTTGATATTTCCATTCAAACATTCTTACTTTCACCTTCACACTGTAGGTTGTTGTAAACCCGTGCTATTCATACGCTCATCTCTGTTGTACTCTATACTTCATACATGCTCGTTACTAACTCGTCTTCTTCTCTTTCCAGTAGTTTTGTTCTTCCTCGTCTCTCTCTTCTCTCTTCCTGTCGCTTTCTGCAGGTTTTTCAGCCCCTGGTGCTGCAGACTCTGGATCTGTGACTGTAAACCACCTACTGCCCCATGATGCTGATCAACACCCACTGCTTCAATTATTATTTTTATCCTTTATTTATTTATATTTGATCTAATTATTATTATCATTAGTCCTATTATTACAATTATTAGTTTTATTATACCGTTTTATGTGGAACCAGCATTGTGCTATGTTCTCCTTCCTACCGCCCCATCTCTCTCCCACCTTCTCCCCAGCCGGTCGGGGCAGACGGCCGCCCCCCAAACCGTGAGCCCGGTTCTGTTCAAGGTTTCTACCTGTTAAAAGGGGGCTTTTCCTCGCCTTTGTCGCCAAGTTCTTGCTCACGGGGGAACGTTGGGTCTCTGTAAATAGAACTATAAAGAGTCCTGGTCTAGACCTGCTCTATGTGAAAAGTGCCCTGAGATAAACTCTGCTATGATTTGGCTGCTATATAAATAAAATGGAATGGAATTGAATCAAATTGAAAAAAAACTGAATATACAATTTGTATTTGCTGTATCATTTACTATTTGCTGCTATGGTGGCTGAATACACCAATAACGTTTAATCAAATCTATGGGTGGGCAATATAGATACCGAAATACAAAACCCCCCATATATTGTTATTTAATACTTAAATATGTATTTAAATACCTGTTGGTTTAGCTGAGAAACGCCATGTCACAAAGCTTAAAACTGTTAAAAGCTGCTTTTTCTAAACTCGGGAGAAGTTGACATTTTGGAGATGAATGGTTTTCTTGACGATCTGTCATTGATATATGTCATAAAGTAACTTTTAAAAACATTTAACCATAAAAACAGATAACCAAACGGTAAGTATGGACTGAATCACACTGATGCAAACATAGTGTAGATCCACTAATGTTATAAAACAGTCCCTCCATCAAAATCAGTCAACTCCACTCTAATTGATCATCATTAACAATGAGTGTTGTTCGCTATTGTTTGGTCTCAGTGTAGGAACTCTTCAGCGCAGTTAGAGGTCAAGTTAGAGTTGAGTGAGCTTAGGAGAGGAACGTGGAAAGAGATTCAGAGGGACCTCGGAGTCCTCAGTGACAATCAGCACCACGGACCCATTTAGCATTCATGTCATTACAGAAGTGTCTCAGTCATCGGTAGCGTACTCTCAAGGGTGTGTGTATATAAGTGTGAGAAGGCTGATAAAAGCTCCATCTCTCCCTCGCTCTCCCATCACACTTTACTCATCGTCGCAAAGACATTGTAAGTGCAGTGCAATCGTGTCGCCATCAGTGCAGAGTAAATTAGTTCTGAAAGCGGTAATTTTTCAGTTACGCTGATTTTGGCGGCAGTGAGAGCCCTCCGGTCGTTCTGCATTTTGGCCTCCGGTGTAGCGGGTTGTTACCACGTCCACCGGAGGTGTAAACATTTAAATGATTTCTTCTGGCTTTGCATTCAGCAGGCAGGTTGTTTTTGCCCGTGGTGAGATTATACAGAATATCTGCGTCGCGTTAAACGGAGTTTCAGGTTGCGTGTTCAGACTTGATTATCGTCCTTTGGCTGGTCACCAGTCTGAGAAACCAAACAGCGTGTTTGTTCTAAACATTTTGCCAGCAAGAGGCTTACGTATCTTACATCTGTTAATCATGATAATTACCAGGCTCAACTATAATTTTAGCCTATATATTAATTTGGATTGCAATTACAGGATGTACAGCATGTACACTTTGCAAAAGGCAAGATTATGCTCCAAAATGCATCTCTGAAGAATTATGTCCATATACAACCAAGCTGCTTTCCCAGTTACGTAGCCGCTGGCTGGATTACATTCAGAGACGACGTTTTTTGGGGGGTTTTTTGTGCATGAAAGAATGAAGCGATGGATTCATTAACGGCAGTGATCCGCCAGGAGGTGGTTGGGGTGGATGGAGGGTGCACAATCGTATCACACCGCAGGCTAGGGTCCACATCCACAGTCCCCTCTGCGGTTTAGTCAACAAAAGCACTTTGGTTGAGGTCGAGGAAAGATCGGTTAAATATAAATGAACACATTGAGTCTGAAGTCTTTGTGAACTTGTTCCTGCGTTAAACCAGACCAGGATCTTTCCCGGACCTTGACCAGGTGCTGTGGGAGTCTGAACAGAACCATGAAACAGTTGAGTCACTATAGGTGTATACTTTACTGCAAGATCAGATATTCTGGTATACAATGAATTTGTTATCTGTGAACAATTTACTGGTGTGTTCAGTACCATCACGTTTGGCCAGTATGAAAAGTAATTTCTCTCAAAATACTGTACATATGGCACATGACACGACTATTATATGAAAGAATCCGAATCTATGGTTTGGGATCTCTGTTCTAACTTCCCTGCCATGGCTTTACGACCATTCCCACCCTATAACATGAGTCTCCATTTCCGTCAGAAAAGAACTGGAGTTGCGAGGGTTTTGTTTGAGAAATTGAATTGGCTTCGTTCTGCATGACCGGACTCTAATTCCGCACTACAGAGAAGTAAAAAATGGAAAAATTGGACAAACACTGGCGTCTAAATCTTCGCAATAAGGCGTTAAAGGAATTAAATTCGCAGAGGCCTTACTCAAGCAAAATAAACAAACAGTAAACCTGCCACTTTCTTTTACTTACAATATCACTGGCACTCAGTGTTTGTCCTACAGCAAAGAAGCATTTTGGAGATGAAAAACCTGTTTATTTGATTCATGACATACTGTGTGGTGCACATTTTAACTCATTTCTATATTCTTATGTCTTTTAACAAACCGATTTGGCTGAGTCTTGTGTTGAAGACCCCCCCCCCGCCCCCCCCACACACACACACACACACCATTTCCATTTTCCTCTGCTCTCTCCTGGACGAAAATATCAGGGGAACTCAATCAGTGTGTGATAGTGAAATGCCACTGAGCAGGGCTGGAGGGAATGCACCTGAGAGGCTCAGTGATTTATTGCGAGGCAAAGCTGAAGCCAAGTCGCCAACTCTAATTAGAAAATCCTGTGCAGGCAGCTGAGTGCAGCAGCGAGCCTTAAATCTCAGAGCCGTCAGCCTCAGACTGCTGCAGCATCCCAACACAATGTGGAGGAAAGATCAGTCCTTGCGTCAGCCCGGCCAGCGTCCCTGTTTCACGCCGTGTGCACGAACGGTAGCGGGCACGCGGTGCGTGTTCGTACGTATCGTTGTGTGTTGGCACGAGCTTACGCGTGTGCGTTTGGTCTGCATGTGTTCACAACTGAATGTGGCCCTATGCATCTCCAGCATGTGCCTGCTTACATTTGTCTAAGTGCATGTATGCGCTTGCACGTATGTGTTGCTGCGGCCCTACAGCCTACGTTAATGATGAGCTGAGCAGCGACGTCAGGTACTTGGGATCTGTAGCCGGAGGAAAGTCGTGGCACTGTTCAACCTAAGTCTCGTTCCTGATCGTGGCCATTCTGATGAGGGGGTCACGCTAACCACCGATGTAGGTGTGGCCGGCTGGACTCAGAGACGGGGGTCGGAAATTATTTATGTACGACCGTGGTTTATTTGGACACCGCGATAAACGTTGTTTTGTCGAAGTCCGTGTTTCTACAGTCGAGGTGATAAAGTACAAAGTTAGCGCGACCCGTCGGTCAGAACTGATACAAAAATTTTAAAAAAATATGTTCATTAATTCATCTTTTCTTCATTCTATTTTTTTTTTCCATATATAGTACGATCTAGTGAAGCTGATAGGGAGCGAGGCATGAAAGGAAAAAAAACAACAACAAGATAATTTCTAGGAGAACAGGGTTGAAGGGTGAAAGGAGGATTTAGAGGATAATTCTGGTTTTGTTTTGCTGGATCTTTTACTCCGGGTTGCAGGCATTCTGACTAATGGACTAACGCTATCTTGTAGAGATTTGGGAAAGTTCACAGCTTTACAGCTTTAAGTTACAGCTTCCGGCAAAACAACATATATCGGGGCAGGAAGCCAAAAGCACCCTAAAGCTTTCCAGAATAAGCTTTTTAACAGTTTCACATAGGCGGATTCAAAATCTCTGAGTTTGACCGCAAGTAAACCCAGAAACTACCCCCTGGCTTGGCTATCGCAGTAGGCTACTGCTTACCAACCTACTGAGGGGGCACCGAGCCTCCTGGCCACAATTATCAGAGTAAGACTCAGGTTGTAAATGGTGGAATTTTCCTTTAAGGACTGGAAAAGCATTAAGTTATATTCAGAATCTCTATGTTCAGTTGCTTCGCCCTCCAATGAGAAGAAATAAACATTTCACAAAAAAAAAAAAAAGATACATTTCAGTATTTCTGTGAGCGTGTGTGAACAAATGTGTGTGTAGTGAATGTGCGCCCTTGTGTGTATGTATATATATCTGGTTTTTGTGTGTATTCCATCTTGGACTCCAGCGCAGCGCCCCAACGCTTGGATGAAGCGAGAGAAAAGGCCACGATTCAGGTGATACACACGGCGTCTCTCATTGTCAATCCTCGGTCGCCCACTCACTCGCACGCTCACGCCGCCTCGCACACACTTCTTCGCTACGGCCACACACCCAAACACAGCCCAGACTCTCCACGGCTCTCTGAATGGCGGCAAGACTGGAAACTTGGCAAGTCCGCGAAATATTATATTCAGGGATGTGTTGACTCGCGCACGCACAAACAGACTCACACAAACACCCGAACAACATGGCTGACAGCCCGTCTTCCCACTAAGAAAGAAAAGCGGTGTCAATGGAAGCACAGCTCGTCTGCTGAATTGTGTTTTGATGTCCGCTGGCACGCAGAGAATACATTTAAACGTCTGTCCCACTGCAGATACCGAGCGTGCGCGCGCACACACACACACACACGCCGGTAATGTCACGTAATGGTCCAATGAATGCAAATTACAGCCATTTCTCTATTCAAAGTCGTGCTTATCAGAGCTGCTCATATATTTATACCCCGGGATCAGAATAATGTTTATTCAACATGAGAGTCGAGCCAACAAATCACCTCTTTTATTATTCTGAAGATTCATTTCAGTTGTATTGGGAAGCCTGAAGTAGTGAGCAGTGGGTGAACAGTGAAGCACGACCGGTGGTAATATTATTGAGCGATATTGGCTGAGTTCGTTGGCATACATCTGAAAAGACAATGCAGCACTGCTATTTGATATTCTGCATTTTTCCCATGTTCGTACCTTTTATATGTTTTGTTATATGTTGTATCAGTGTCTTGTAATATTTAATCTCCGGTGATGTTTGCTTTTCATCACTGTCTCAGACGACCGTGTATCTTGTCAGGACTCACTACGCGTAGAATTTGAAAAGTTCTCATTTCGGCAGCCCCCGGTGGTCACATCAGAAAAGACACTGGGGCAGACATACGACCACCTGCTTCGATCCTTCACGGACAGAAACTTTCAGAATAATGTGAAAATGGATATAATGACTCAAAACCTCTACACATTGTGGCCTTAATAGTATACACAATATTTTGGCTAGCATACCCACTACAACTTTGTTTATACTCATATGTAATATAATATAAATGACGTATAGCACATTAACGGGATCGATGGTCAGATGAAAACAACCTTTCCCAAACCTTAACCAAGTAGTTTTACCGACAGGTGGCCGGTTAGAAAAAGCTCATATGAGTCTTTTTTGTAAGATTGTTTTGGAGGGCACCGAAAAGCTACCTAAATAATATTGGAGGACTTGATTGAAAAGATTTGTGATTTACAGTATTCCTGTGCTGTATAGGATCTTCCTGTATTAGTCTGTACAGCAGATTCCCAGTTGAATCTCTTGGGACCCCAAAACGCAGCATTTCAAGAAATTTCTCTCTGAAGCGCACAAGCTCCTCTGCATTCAGGTGCTGGAGCCACATGGGCAGCGTTAGGTGTCACGGCTTTGACCTCTGACCTCCATACACCTGGCAGCTTGTAACATTGCTCATGTAGAAAGTTCAGCATGTTTTACTGTTGCACTCATTACGATTCAGGGTATCGGTTAAACACCTGAGACAGACGAGGCCATTTAAAAAATGCAAATGCTCACCTTGGATCAGCCTGTTAACACGTTCCCTCTCATCTGCATTCATCCACCAGCCGGCTCACCTGACACAGCACCGATAATATCTTTATTGTCTGTCACAGTGTGACCTACACAGAGCTAATTCACAGCCGATTATGCTCTTTTCCCAGCTGTCTGTGTTAATTAATATGAGTTGCATGGTGGAGACTGGTGTAAAAGCTCCCTTTCAATTATTCCTCCTATTCAGTCCTGCTGGCGCTTCACTTTTCTTGAATATTACACTGTAGAGGCCAGTGGGTATTTCTGAATTGTAAATTAATATGGAAGATTGTTGTTCATTTTATTCTACCTCCATCTTCGTCCCTGTGGTGTTTCAGCAGAAACACACACACACACACACACACGTCAATCAAAACAGTATAGCTGACAAATTGACATCACTGTCTTTGGATTTTTCTGGTATTTTGAGTTTTTACATAACATAAATAGGATCTTCGGTTAAACCCAGGATTCATTAATTATGAACGACACCAAAAAATTCCTTGTTATAGTTATCCAAAAATGTACCTGAATAGTTCATGGCTAAAATGCAGACATTTTGATGTGAAACGGTTTTCTGAAAGGAGGGTTTATGACTTGTTAAGAAAAAAATATGGGCGAAATATTTTTCTTTTTCCATCATTGACCAGTCAGATCAGAATTGAATAAAAATATCTCTCATGAGACATGCACACAAATAAACGCTTCGAACAAAAGTGAAATGCCATTCAAACCACGTAGAAAGTGTTAACGGTGTCATCACTTCAACTCTCCAGACAACCGTCAGTAATGCTCTTCAGTGTTGAGCAGCGATTCCCGTTAAAGGTCAGTCTGTTGCCCTTCAATGTGTCAGTGTGTCGCGTAGTTACTGCGGGTGTGAAGCTGGCTTGTGGGGAGAGTAAAAGCTAGCGTTCAGCTTAGCGTTGTGTCTTCGCCATAACTGGTCTCCGTCCTGCTCCTGTGTTTCTTCTTCAACGCATTTCTACCCGCATGAAACTGCTCTTGAATTCTCAGAAACTGACGTCAGCGTTGAAGGTGTTTCTGGTGCAGATCTTCCCCTGGTTCTGCACAAAGAGATCATTGCTTTATACGGACTTTGACTGATTCAGTTACAGTATATTTTGTGCTTTAGTATTCCATACGAAGACATACAGCTTTTTAAGAGTTCTCCTGCCATACTGGTCTATGGTATCAGATTTCCATGTGATGGTTATCATCTCCATGCTCATAATGAAAATTTGAAAACTGTCTGTGTAAGGAGGATTAACCAGCCGATATCTATCCGGGGCAAATTAATTCCTTCTCTTGGTTTGCTCAAATATTCAATTGATAACCTGAGTCTGGCTCATAATCCTGAGTATTGAAATTGAAATTTGAAAAGAAATAACCGTTTGACGGAGTCTTGAAAGGCGAAATTTAAATCTATCCTAAAATGAGAAGGAATGATGGAGCAGTTTTCAGATCAGAGAAGCAGGCTTGTGATCAGAACATCAAAGATTCTGGATCTGTGACGTTCTGCATCATTTGCATTGCTTTCTTCAAGTTCAGGGAAAATACTAATAAGTCTATGAACATTTGTGCAAACTTGCTCAAACTTTCTTATGAAACTGCAGAGACAACAACAAAAAGTGTTAAGAGAAGGATCCGATGGTTCTTTCTGTGCAGCACAGAATAACAACAAAAGCAAGAACAGGTGCCAGGGGTGAAAGCGGAAGAGTGAAAAGATGGGACAGAACAAAAGAGCGAAGAGGACAGAAAGACAAGATTAGGACATCCCTGACTGGAGGAGTAGAAAACAGGCAGGAAGCACTTTCTTGCGTTAACATGCGGTTGCTGTCAGCATTAGTCCTCATGTCCACCATGTCCCAGACCCTACACACCCGGTACCCCTGCTTGGAAGAGGGAGAGATTATCATCTCTGTTCCTTTTTAGTTTGCAGGGTGTTCGAGGTGTGCGTTCGTGGGTTAGCATGTGATGTGCCTGTATGTGTTTGGCTTTGGGTTTGGAAAACGATGTGCGCGTGCAAAACTTGCGTCCCGCAGTGTAAAGGACTGATATTGGATCAGACCAATTTTCCCATGGCAACATACAGTCTCTGCCCCGTCGCTCACAGTCAGACTCTTTCACAGAGTCAACAGAATGTGTTTTTGTGAGTGAGCAGTACGCACAACCAAGCTACAGAAACATAGATAAATAGACAAACGTATGAAAAGCATCACAGGGAGTGGAAAGACATAAGTTTGACGACGTCGTTGATGACGACAGGGAAGGATTGTGGTTTCAAAATACCTGTATTACACGTACCGGGCAGCAACGCGTGGCCAGCGCCGGACTCACATTGTGCCTGCTTGAGTAACGGCGAGAGCGAGGGCGGCCGAGCGCAGCGTCATCTGGTGCATCCGCACCGACTGGATTTCACCAATACAACCCAATCAGTTTCGCCCTTGACACAGCAGTCCAGGCTCAAGGTTTACTTGCTAGCTTTTTCTGGAGCTCTCAGTCTTGTCATTCAGATGGATCTATGGATAGAGCCCAGTAGCTCTATAGTAGCCCTTAGCACTGAACTGTGATCAGTGCTCGCACTGCTGATTATGTGTAGGGAGCCTCAAATTAATTAATGGGAATTCATTCATATAAATGCAATGTCGTACCAAGTGACAAACCCGTGTGTGTGTGTGTGTGTGTTTGTGTGTGTAGGTTTGCATATTCATGTTTATGTTCATGTGGCTGTATTTCTGATTCTGCATTTTTGAAAACAAGAATATATATATATATATATATATATATATATTCTTTGCCACATGACATAAGAGCAACCCTTATTTGCCTGCAAGCACATGAGGGGAAAGGGTGGGAGGGAATGTGTGTGTGTGTGTGTGTGTGTGTGTGTGTGTGTGTGTGCGTGAGCTGAAGATACACTGAAACGTCAGCTATTTTCAAGAGTCCAATATTTTCCACCACAGTCAACAGTTGCCTGGAGGCACAGAGGAAGCTCCCATTTGGCTCTGAGTCTCTACTCCCTCCTTCATAACCCAACAACTGTAAACACACACACACACACTCACACACACACACACACACATAATCACACGTATCCACTAATGCACACACATCCTCGCCTCCTTGGGTATAATTAAGTATTTGGAGGAACTGCAGTCAATAAAACGGAGAACAGTTGTCTCTTCACTTTGATCAAACCGCCGGCTGACGAGTCTCTGGTGCACAGTACAGTTTATTTTACCAAGTGGGTTTAAAAAGAGGAAGAAACACACACACACACACACACACACACACACTTCAGTGTGAACAAAAAGGATTAAGTCTGGTACCTGGAAATGGTTCTTTACGCTTAGGCCACAGCAGAAAACTTTAAATTTGCTCCCCCATACACTCACTCTCTGAAAGCCGGGTTGCCAGATTTAACATCACCGATTAAAGCTGCACATCTCGTAAAGCAGGTAAATTATGTCACTGTGAATTTTCCTTCAAGATTTGGAAAGATTCTGAGTAAATTTCAGGAAGTATTCAGGTGATATGGAATACCGCATTTAGTTTAGTGCCAGAGACCTTCACTTACCACTGCTCACTGTCCCTCTCACTCTCTCCTCTTCCTGTTTCGGTCTGTTTGAGGAATCTCTCTGAATAAATAGTTTGACCCCTTGACCCGGCCCACGCACACTTAGTACAACATGGCTCCACGAGCAGAGTCTTAATTTAATTCATCTGCTCTGAATTATTCATGGGAAAAGACACCACACTGCAAAACATCTTCAGCAAGCGTGCGCTTGTGTTTGTGTTACACCTGTGCTTTATCAGTTCATATGGATGTGTATGTTCAGTGTGCGTGTATGTGCATGTGAAATCTGTCCCTGTTTGCTTTCAGGGATCCAAGTAAATCACATACTTTCCTAAATGAGATCCTGCCTCTCCACATTACCGAACCGAATCCTTATTCAAAATTAAAACCGTCACAGTTTTCGTGTTGCTGCTGTCAGGTTAAAAAAGCTTTTATCTCCCCTTAAGGGAATTTTTTAAACTGTCAAAAGAAATCAGCGATCACATTTATTCAGACTGTTTTTCAGGCCCTATTTGCTCATAAAATCCTTCTCAAAACTACCAAGTTGTAGTGACACTGTCCACTGGATCATAGTTCCAATGTCTATTACTGTACCTGATGTTTTATCCAATGTTTTCTAGGACTCTTACATTTGTTTTTGTTATTTATTAGACTCTTAGTTGCTTAATAGTTGGTCGTCTTTAATTTTGCCCTATATGCCTTTTCTCTGCTTGTCCGGCTGTAGGTTTTTGTTTTTCTTCCTTAGGTTTCTCTTGAAAAAGATATTATATGTTTTGTGATCCAGCTAACACAAGGAGAATGCAATGATAGCAACTAGTTGGCAGTTAGTCATGGCAAACCGGAGATCTAGTTAATGCATGTACTGTATGTGGGGATCCTGGGAAAATTAAAGTTGCACAAACCGACTGCGGACAAACCGGACAAATGCTACATGTTGCACATGTAAAAATCTGTCCAATAAAGCAACATGTACTGAAGTGAACACGTGCTAAACGTTTTGAACTTACGTCATCACCAGAGTCCGTACCTTTTTATACTTTTTTCTGTCTTCTGAATGTTCTCTGGTGCGGACAGCTGCTTGGCTTTTCATGCACCTGTTACCAGCAGATGCCGAATGGCGGGGCTCTGACCGAGGTGTCTCCTTCATGGAGATTGATACCGGGCGTTTTGCAGCAGCTGCAGAAAGCGATGCCCTTCGCCGCATCTGCATAGGGCTTATCCGTGTCGAGCCACGCAGGTCACGACGACTAATGAAGCCGTCGAGGCAGATTTTTACAACAGAACCCCCGAAAGGCAGTGGAGGAGCTGCACCGGGTAACTGTTTGTCCTTCAGCGTCCTCTGCTGCTCTTAGCTTTTAATAAAAAAAAATGGAACTAAACATCTGAAATGCAAAACTGACCCTGTGTTGCCTCACTTGACTCCCTCTGTGTCTTCGTGCCTCCCGGTGAAAATACCTGTTAACGGATACTGACTGTTGCAATAGCTGTTTTTTCACAGCAGGCATTTTCTCATAATAGGAAAAGCAAAGGTGTTACTAATAATGTCAGGAGTGGCTCCGTTCTATTCAAGTGTCCTAATAAGCCATGACAATGGGACAGTGAGCCAGCATGCACAAAATCGGGATCCTGAAACTGATGCAGGTAAATGGAATTCAGCCATTATTAATCTTATTACTCGCACCTGCACTTGTCCTACTGCAACATGCCAACCCCATAGTGGCCTATAACAATAATGGGTCTAAGACTGACGATCATTGTGTGTCGTTGCAGATCCTTTCAAGACCCAACGTCTTGTCACGATGTGCTGTTCTGTTGAAATGTTAGTCTTCAGCAAAATGCTTCAGATAAACCCGGCGGTATTCTACAAGTCTCTCCTGCTCCCACCACGACTTGCTAACTCCTTCATTTGATGTAGACTCCATTAATCAGATGCTGCAGCGAGGGCACCGCTATTGCCCAGTGCATTCAGCAGCAGTCTGAGAACTTGCCACATGTAATTTTATATGGTGGCAGAAGAACTGGACTCTTTCTTGCACGGTTTGATGGTTATTTGTTTACCGTTGGCCGAGCCGATGAGAATGTGTGTGATTTTTAAGAGATTACCGTTCAGTTGAAGAATTAGCTGTCACACAAATGAGCTTTGTGCATGCATTTGAATATTGATGGTTTAGAGTGCATACACCTACTGTCTGTAACCAAGATTTGGCAGTTCTCAGTTTTCGGTATTTGGCAGCATTTTGTTGCGCTTACATTTGATGTCATGGTCAAATTCATAGGAAAACACAGAATCAATACATTTTCAATCAGTTCTTCAAGGTAATGGGTGAGTTTATACTGCATGCACTGACTTCTGCATCAGCATCTGATGCCAGGCATGTAGAGGGCTACGTGAGTCAAAAAATCTCTTTTATGATTCATAAGTACTTAGATCACCAGGCCCCGAGTTATTTTAGGGTAGAAAAGCTTCCAGACGTTGAAATATATCAAAGTGGAACTCAGACAACTTGAACTGACAGATGCTGACACGGTATGACTGTTGTGACAAAGTAATGCTAAAGTCACTGCTAAATCTTCTGAAACTTGACTTATTTAATGTTTACAACTTCCCCGTTTACGAAACCACCCGAGACTGCGGTGTTTATGATACCTGGGCCAATTCTCACGACAGACTTCTACAGTAATAATTATCTCCCGCAGACAGCAGTCTGACTGGCAGTGTTGTATGGCTGGCGCAAAATGATGAAAAAGACAGTATCCCAACAAAAGGCTGAAAGGCCTCTGCTGGGATTGGCAGCAGTACAGAAAACTGGCAGCAGTACAGGAATACAAAAGCAAGGCTTCCAGTCTACTTGCTTCTGCACTGGGCTGCAGGGTTGAGATGAATGATTATGAGGTTTGTCCACTGAGAGACGTCACTGGGAGTTGAGGTGATTGATACATCTTGGTGACTGCATAAGTTTTCGCATGATGCAGCTTTTCAACCAAAAGCTGTACATGTCTTACACTACCATGGATTGGTTTTCCAACGAGTCCTATAGGTTTTTAGACTGATTTCCTAACTTTCTGCTTCAGTTAATTTCAATACGCTTTCAACTTGCAAACCTCACGGTGAACAGCTCTCCACATATGGAATGAAGCCTGCATGCTAGTTCAGGCAGATAACTGGAGTACACCGTTACACCCCCATATGACATATCAAACATACCTTCAGTTCAATTCAGTTTTATTCATATAGCAGCCAAATCATAACAGAGGTTATGTCAGGGCACTTTTCACATAGAGCAGGTCTAGACCGAACTCTTTATAGTTCTATTTACAGAGACCCAACATTCCCCCTTGAGCAAGAACTTGGGGACAGCGGCGAGGAAAAGCTCCCTTTTAACAGGTAGAAACCTTGAACAGAACCCGGCTCGTGGTGGGGGGGCGGCAGTCTGCCCTTTCTTTACCACGACTGCTGCTGCTGCGCTGCTCATCTGAAGGGGCTGTCGTATCTTCTGCAACCACGTGCTGCCACTGTGGCCGCAGTTGATATTTCACTTGTAAGCCCTATCTCCGCCCTGGCATCCACAGGGAGGCTCTGACCTGAAATTTACGCTAGATATGAAATGTCAGCTTCAACCTGCTACAGAGGCGCCCACTGATTCAGTCCACACTGACTCTGACCTCTACTATAGCTGTCCTCAAAAAAAATCTATAAACCTGCCATAGCTCTATATGCCCAAAGTGAAACCGAAGAGCTCACAGTGCAGTGTACAGGTCCATGTTCAAATATCCCAGCATTGGGAGCTCCGGCAGTGTGCTTTGAATGGCTGCCTATGGGAATGACACTTCACTGAGTGCACAAGAGAAAGGAAAACTAAACTCTGAGTGTAATAAAACAAAGGGATCTGTGTGAAATACAGTAGATTCTACACAGGCCTTTCTCTGAGTCAATGTAGACTGTTACATTTGTAGAAACAGAAGCACATGCGCTCTGCTCTGTGAGATGGATGAGTGACAGAGACTGATAAGATGCTTTAAAAAGTCTCGGTGTGTGGACGCTCTCGAGTCGTTCCCCTGGGCCGAGTTATCATCGTCACTCCCCAGTCTGCGCCGCGCCGAGCTCGGTGTATGCCTGTGGGGAGCGACAAGGTCAGGGCCTAGACACCAAATGTCAGCTCTGTGCATGCACAGTTGACGGAAATATTCTCACGTTAAAGTCAGGTTATGATACGCATCTGGGAACGGGGTCTCTTTTCTTGTTGCTAAACAGCAAACTTGAATCCAGGAGAGGATTGAGTTTTCATTATTATTTCTGGGATCTCCATACTTGCTCACTGTTTTCCTTTGGGTGTGATTTTCTGATAACATATCTCACCAACGCAGTTCTTTTAGCCAGATGACAACGCCTGATGTCAGACTGTCCTTGAGGACAGACAAACGGGACTGCGGACGCTTTTATAAAAGGTCCCTCTTCAGCCTCCCCAGCTACATTTTTTCCAATGTTTTGAGATAAGTTCTCAAAGTGACATTAGGCTAATTAACTATTGAGTTGGCAGAGAAACAGAATTTCAAACTGTCAGACAAATACTATCCTGTTGGGGACCCTTTGCTGTACTTTGATTTGTTTTGCTCCGATTCATTTTGATTTGATTTGGTCTGACTCACTTTCATCGGTTGACTGTCTGAGAGAGTGCAGTGGTCAGCAGGCACAAAACCTGACAACAGAGAAAAAAAACCATGGCAGGCTGAAAGTAAGACACCGCATTATTGGATGAAAGATGTACCAGCCAGTTTGTCAAGGATGAAGACGTAGCGAAAGCAGGACAAAGAAGAGCTGCATGCCGCTTAAAAGCCGCACATTTATGGTTCACGTGTCCTTCCGACCACAGGAAGCGCGTGGCCCTCGGCGCTTTCAGGCGACCTCCAGCCTCTCTGTCCACGGATTCTTCCAGATCACACAAAAGAGGAGAATATAGTGATGACCAGAGGCCATGTTATGCAGGAAAAGCTGAATCACACGTAGTGGGAGTCTATTGACTGCTCAGATTGTACAGGCACGTCCTTAGGATGTACAGTGCTCATGACATAAAAATGGTCACATGTAGGGACTGGCAGTTTAAGTAAAAAAAAAAAAAATCCTGCTGGGGTTGATCCACGTGATCAACAGACGTGTCTTTTTTAGGGCTTTGCAACAAAGATTTTAAAAGAAAAATCTGCGTGAGTTAGCTGATAGGTGCTCACAGTTCACATGGAGATAAACTGACATAAATCTGTGTTTTGTTTTAAATCTCCAAAGGTTACCGAAGAGTTTGGAGGAGGTAGTCTTGCAGTACCAAACAGTACACAGTTGTCTTACTGCACAGGGATTTGCACAGGTGTTCTGCTAAACAACGGTTCAGTTTTTAGAAAAAAAGGACCGACTTTTTCTCACGTTGACCCTGGATTTGTTCTTTACGTCGAGTGACGAGGTTAAAGCGACTGCTTTCTGCAAGATCCTCAAACGGCAGCAACAGTATGGTTAATGCAAGGGAAAGATGGCTGGTTATGGCAAATGCAGGACAGATTAGGAATACCGAGGGCTACACAACTATGAGACTATATGAGAGTCAGGGCATGGATTAGATTGCGGCCGAAACACTTGGTTAAGGTAGAGAAAGGTCACAGTTCTGGTTAATAAAAATGCAAATGTTAATTTCAGGTCTTTGATGCGACCTGAACTGCTTTGTTCAGCAAAAAACGTTCTCTGCCGAACGCTGGCAGTGAAGATAAAACATAAAGTGCAGAAAAACCCAATATGGACCTAATCCGCGGTGATGTGGTGCTAAGGCAGCATTTTGATTTAGACTGTACTCAGCCATGACAGTCGCTCTCTACTGCCATGATGAAAGCGTTCTCCAAGTTTAACTAATCAGTATTTCTGTATTAATTCATTACAGCTTGTAGTGACGAACCCAGGGAGGATTATTACCCAACTCTGCAGTTCCACTCAGCTCTGCAGAGCATTTTAGCGTCTTTCAGCTGATTGTTTTGGTTTTTGCAGCCTGCGGCTTCTCTGTTTCGGTTCACGCTCCCCGCTCTCGCAAAACTCTGCTCACAGCGGCGGCGGTTTCACCGACATGTCTGTACTGCACCGTGGTCATTAGCCGACCACTTTCACGACAATTAACCGACATCACGAGATTCACAGTGGTTAGAACACTGGGCTTCAATCAGGTGGCCAGAAACACGGTTCCAATGGGATGACAATATTGCTCGGTGACTACTGGAGGTGTAAATAAGCAACATTTTATTAATACATTCACCTAAACACCTTTATAAGGTGAGGACGTGTCAGTCTCTTTTATCTGCTTGTTCTACTGTCTCCAGGTGGAAAAAAAAAAAAAATCCATTATTGAAGGTTAAAAAAAATAATCCTGATAAACTAAAAATCCTCGGCCAGCAACATACAAAAGGCAGAGATGCAAAAAATGAGACAAATGCAAAGGAAATAAGCAGCAACATGGGGACCAGCAGATGATAAACTGCTATGACAGGTGCCACATCAGCACATCACACACAACGTTAATTAACGCCAGGGTTAACAAAGGCTTCTGATCCCTGCGGTGTTCACCTGTGGGATCTTACACGCCGTCCAACGTTATTATCTGCATGTCTTTCAAGTTTTCTCTCGCCTCCCTCTGGCCTTGCTAAATTCCTTCTCTCTCGTCCTTTTTGGTCATTTTCTTCTTTCTACTGCAGGATTCTTCTTTATGTCCCCTGGTCCCTCCATTTCCCCTTTTTTTATTTCTGTTTCATTTTCTACATCTTCCTTTTCATTTGAAACTGCTCCCTTCTTTTCTCCATCATACTCTTTATTTCTGTCACTGCTTTCTTCTGCTTTTATTCGATTTTCTTCCAGTCCCTGCTTCTCTCTGTCCATCTCTATTTCTCTCAGGCTTCACCCTCTGCTGCCTGATTTAAATTTCTTCAGACTTCTCAATCTCTCCCTTTCACACACTTTTATTCTCCATCGTTGCAATCATTTTTCTACCCCGTTTCTTGACTTTCTACTCATTTATTCTTTCCACTCCTCTACTGTTTAATTCTTCTGGGTCTTTTTCAGTTTATTTTCCTCTCTTCTTTCTGAAATCATTTCTTGTGTCTCCTCTTCACCCATATCTTTGTGTCTCGCATGTTTTGATCTCACTTGTTCGGGCTCTTTTCCCCTGTTTTTTCTTTCCCTTGTTATTGTCTTCATCCTCTGCATTATTCTCTCTGTTTTTGTCTAATTCTTTCTCTTTGTCATACTTTTTTCACTTCTCCCTATGTCCTTCTCCATTTTTATTTTCCTCTACATTTTCTCACCTTATCTCCACTATGTGCATTCCTCTACCTTGCTCCTAATCTCCTTCACTTTGTCTCACTTTATCTTCTTTATCTTCAGCCCTTCCTCCATCCCCCAGCCTCTCCCTCTCCATGTCATACCTCTCTTTTCCAGGATTTAGACGATTGTTATTTCCCTCGAGGCGAGCGTTCACCTGAGCCCAATGGCGGCTGCTGTTCTCCAGCCTCTCTGCATTAAGCAGGAAATGTGCAAAGCTGCTAAATAACTGCCTGACCTCTCCTGAAATACATAGTTTCCCTCTTCAGAGACAAGATTCTTCCATTATGTTTTTTTTGCTGTTCTGGTTCTCTTTTTTTTTTTTTCTCTCTCATGCTTTGGCATCCAAACATTCAGGTAAAAAATTAGCCATTAACACGGCCTTGGCAATTTTTGTGGATTGGGCCCGAACTGAAGATCCAGATTAAATGTTATGGCCACGAATAAAGTGAAGATAATCTTAAACTATTAAGGGATTATGTGGCAAAAAACATGAGTTGGACAAAGCATCTTCACATCTTTGTCACATGAACATGTTTCTGTAACTCTGTAAAATGTAATAATAATTTGCACACATTTCACAGGTCTGCTTGACCCAGAGACAAAATTGAAAACTAAATAAATTCAGTCAGTCAAAACAAAAAAAACAAAAAAATCCATACAACAGCCAATAAAATGTACTGATGTTCTTCGTGGCGGTGGTGAAATGCAGTGGTGCCAATGCTTCAAATCCGCAGTCTGCAAACTGTGCTCAGGTTCAAGTAGGAGCCTTAATTATCACCTCAGGTGCATTTGGGTTTTAAATCCCCCCTTTAAGTGACTGGATTAGCACCGTGAACTTCGACTGAACTTCCCCCGTAAAGTTTTGCATTAAGATGAAACCAAATAAAAGAACATCTTTATGTGTCTCCCCGGTCAGCCCCATGGACGCTTCCTTCATCTGCTAGCCGTGGCTTGATGTTTGAACTGCCCGGTGAAATATTTACACTTTACACATGCAGCGCTGCCTTGTTCCCACGGCATTATAAACCAAGCAGGCCGATGGAGCGCAAAGCCCCGCTGATCTAATCACACCGCAGTACCTCGTCCTGGTCAAGATAATGACCGTTCTGTAGGGGGGGTTAGATGGCAAAGATTTCCCTATGGGGAGGGAACCTTTCCCCTCTTGAGTGTTCTCTCAACCTCACGTCCTCAGGTGGAGCTCGAGAGGAGAACAGGGGAGATGAAAAAAGACTACACAGGGTTTAGTAGTCTGTAACTACTGCCAGCTAATACAGACAGGAAAGATGAAGGTCCAGTAGAGAGCTGAGGTTAGATCTCATTCAGGGCCACCAGTGTTTTACAATAAAACACTGCTTGTGGATAAGAAACTAAAACCCAGGACTGATATCACAATGCCTACGGTAATGCATTGATATGTCTTTATAGTTCATCCCTCACAAGACCAGTATGTTTGAATCTATAAATTAACATTCAGTAAAGTCACACACGGTTCCGATATTTCCCGTTAAACGCAAAGGTAAACACGCGCTGGCGGGGTAGGACACACTCTAAAACACCAACACCTCTTGTGCGCTGACGTGTCAGGATACGGTATGACACTGTCCGGTTTCCAGTCGTACACATGGACGATTCGGAAAAGCAGCAAACGTATCACGTTTGGCCACAGGATCGACACATCCTATGTTACCTTTGTTCTGCAGTCGGTGTCGTGATTTCAAACGCACCTTTGCTTGTTGTCGGGGAATCAGATTTCACTTGTAACGTTTCATGTGAAGCAGCACTGTTTGTCCAAAAACCGCACATGCACACATTTTACAGACACCTAATTTCAAATGTCTGAATGTAATCGTTTCTTTGTTCTGATCGTTATTAAAGTCACCTTTTGGATTTCAGCGGGGAGATTTTTTCTTTTACTTTTACTCCCCACCACTTTGGTCCAGACTGAAATATCTTATCAACTACCGCTACCACTCCAGAGGATGAATCCTACTGACCCCCTGACTGTTCCTCCACCTCTGACATTTTTCTCTTTTAGTGAAGCTATTGTATTGATTCCCACAACATCTGGTACAGAAGCTCGGATGATGACTTTGCCGATCTCCTGACCTTTCCCTTGCACCACTAGGTGGTTTCACCTGTCCTGGGGAATACAGTATCTCAACATCTGCTAAATAGATTGGCACAAAATCTGGTACAGACATGCATGGTCACTAGAGAATGAATCTTATTGATGTTGGCGATCCCCCTGGTTTTTACCCATGCCGCCACCAGCAGAGTGGCACGAGGTTTTGAGTGAAATATCTCAGCGGCTTTTTGGACGGATTGCCGCGGACTTTGGTGCAAACATCCACGTCCCCCTCGGGATGAATTGTAATAACCTTGGTGATCCTTTGACTTTTCATCTAGCGCCATCATCATCAGATCAAATTTGTATTTGTGTAATACTTTGGTTTAGGTCCAAATACCTGCAAAACTAGCTGTACCTTCTGTTTAGTGCTAATTAACAGATGTTAGCATGCGTCTCTCACTAGCAAGGCGGTTGACTCTTAGTCTTGCCTTTTTTTTGTTTTGAAATCATGAAAAGTGTTACAGGTAGAATGCTGAAGAAATCGTCTTAATATGAAGTGGATACAAAATTGGAAATCTAACTTAGTTTTTAATACATTTGTATAATCATAAATTCTAACTGTGGAAAGAATTAAATACTCATAAAAACACCGTGGTGTAAGTAAGTAAAAGAGATGAGAAATAAGTACGGACATGTTCACCTAGTAGCTTAAAAAGTACAGACCCAAAGAATAGAGAAAACGAGAATAAAAGAGGGGGAGAGAAGAGATGAAAATGAAAGCGTTGAGACCGGAGGATCCTTGAATGTGTGTGATGAACGACTGCAGCAATATTTTCAGCTTCCCTGAAAACTCTTCACGCCTCATAAACTCCCAGGAAGAACAGAAAATGTCTCTCTGTTCCTCTCATTCTCTCCATCCCATCATCCCTCAGATAGACCGCCCGTCCTGGCCGACAAACTTCTTCTTTTCTTTTTTTTTTAAAAGAGAGAGAGATTGAAATGGCCTTCTGTTTCATTGTTTTTTTTTTTATTGCTTTCCTTTTCTTGTTTTTATACGTTCTTTTCTCAGAGGAGGGCGATTCATCACGATGGAGGAGACTAACAACAAAACCCAAACTCAGAAGGTGGAGGATGATTTATCGCTTCCCTCTCTCTCACTCTCTCTGCTCCAGTTTCTTTCCTCCCTTTTCTCTCCATCTCTTTTGAAGTGTGCCTTTAGAAAGAACAAAAGACCAAGAGAGGAAGGGAAGAAGGAAGGAGAACGGGAGGGTGGGAGGGAAACAAACAGGGGAGAAGGATTGAGAGAGAAAAGGGAGGAAGCCTGGTCTCTTTGAAAATTTTGCATAAATGAGCTCAGTGTTGTAAAATGTAAATAAGGTGCTTCATGCAAAAGGAGTGTGAGGAGGTGGGCGATACTGCAAAATGTGGTTTTGATCTGTGCCATAGAGCTTCACTGTTGTCAAGAGATTGGTTGCAAACTTTTACTGTGGTGAGGTTAGATACTGTACCAATGAGGACATACCACAAGAATCAACCATGAAAGCTGGAGATTCTTTACCAGGGGGCGCTCAGCCTCCCTAAGAGAGTCCTGGGCTCCCCTGGGTGGAGGGCCAGTAGGTCCCCACATGCACATCTGTATACAAGAAAACGTTGCGTCTAGTCTAAAACATTCTTCAAATAAAGCTGGCTTATTGTGGGAATAGAGGTGTGTGCTTGCTCCTCTTCTACTGCTTGACTTGTCATTTTCCCTATTTTACAATTCTCATAATTTCCTGCTTTCACAAGTGATGTGTTGCTTTCGGTTGTGCTGGCGTGCTGCCATTTAAGTGGGGGCAAGGGCTGGGAGACCTTGGTTAAATGGAGCGCAGATGGCATGTGAGATGCCAAGTATGACCTTGAAATCTCCCTCAGCTGATAATGAAAAGGGGTCGGGGGGGTGAAAAAAAGAGGATTGGAAGAACGAAGGCGAGAGAGGGGAAACGGCAGGATGGGAAAGAGAAATATACATGAAGGCGCTGGAGAGAGAGAATCTTGCCCATGCCAAACTGATGATATTACGCGTGAGTCGCTTGTGGACGGTTTTAACGACGCATCGAGTTGAGTCACACGGATCCCGCACTTCCAAAAAAATGTGCAGCTGCCGTGACATCCGGCGATACTGAAACCCACGGGGAAAACCTTCCACATCTCCACTTACCACTAAATACCGTACGTGTAGTGCAGGAGTCAGGACTAAGCTGCGTGTGTTGGCGGAGGCCAGTGCTAATAAAAAAATGAGCACTTTTCAGGCCGCAGATTTCCAGAGTAAATCCTTTGACCGGAACACCGAACACACCTTATGCGTTTGGCGTCTCGTTTTCATCACAGTGTAAATCACGGTGTTTGGGAGGAGTTCATTAGCGAGGCTCAAGCGTTTCTCGGTATGTTTGTCCTGCACAGTGCTGCGGTGAAGCGCCAACCCGTGAGGAAAACACAGAGGCAGTATGGTGGACGTCAGGTAGTCATCCCGCAGGTAGAAGCTGGTGCCTAAACGTCTAGGAAGAGTTTCACAGCTTGTGACTGTAGAGGCTGAGTCAGCAGCAGCAGCAGCCTGCTACCACAGCACTTTGTCGGCCTTAAAAACTTGTAACCGCAAAGTCTCACTCTGAGCTACTTAAAACTGCAAAACTCATTATCGTTAGTCTGGTTTCAGTGGAGAGTTTGTGTCACGTAATGTCTACAGGTTTCAGACGTTCCTTGCAACATGACAAGAAAACTCCTTGTGCATGTAAACTTTTAAATGAGCATTTCTTCAGTATGACATGGTTTGAGGAGCGCGACGCGTATGCAGATACCAGGTGGCAGGTAGGCAGATTTTGACGGAAGGTCCCGTGAAACAAGCCAGCAGAAAATTAAAAGACTCAGATCAGGGGATACATGACAAAGCAAAACCGCCTTCATACACACTCACGGGGCAATTAAGTGCAGCCGAGGGAGACGAGCAGCAGGTCACCAGGGCTGATGAAGGGTTGAAACACAGGTGTGCAGGGCAGAAAAGGAAAACACACTGAGATCACCTGGAGGACAGGTGAAGCATGGTTGGCACAGTATCAGATTAAGGACAGCAACAGATGAGAGCAGTGAGAGGATCCAGACCTCATCAAGACGACATAGACAGTGCTAGTCCATTCCTTTCAGGATGTTTTCAGACGTGGCCCAAACATTGAGCCAATGGTAGCGCTTCAGGAAGTGGAGTCGCCACTGTTTCCGCACACAAGAATCTTCCAGTTTTAGATATCGTGCAACGCGCATGTGTAGAAATACAGTTGGCCATCTGTGCAACATTAGTGATTCACATCATATTTGTAAGCAGGGAGCACATTAGACGGTTCTCCTTGATATTTTATGGTTGTTATTTGGGTCCTGGTGCCGTGCAAATACATAAAAAACAACATTCTAGATGCTACGTTTTATTTATCCAGAACTTTCCACACTACAGGTTTCACCCAACGTGTTCTCAGTGCAGCATGCGCCCGAAGAACTTTCACAATGATGTGCTTTATTTCAGTGACATGATTCAACTTACTGCGCCAGGAGAAGGCGGCGTTCACATCTGGCGCAGACCCCACAGGAATCGCACCGGAGCTGACTAGAAATCCGCCCAACTAATTCAAAGGAGTTAGGACTTAGGACCGGAGTGCACTCAGGACCTGGTCTCGGCTGTGGAAAAAGCTCCTATTGGCCTGAAGGGTTACTTACTTTTGCAGCTTTTTCTGATTCATGCAAGCCTTCACTTCACTACTTATTGGCGGCATCCTTATGGAACACAGGTGGCAACACATCCAAGGTTTGGCAGAGGTTTTACGAGGTAGAAAATACAGTCAACATGTAGGAGAAACACAGCACCTTTTACTTGGTTGCCTACTTTTAATCATTTTTCCACTGCTAAAAATGAAAAGCAAGCTTTCTAGAACAATGACTCAATATTTGCCATCTTGCAAAAAACCTTAATATGATGATTTTTTTCTCCTTGCTTCTTCATTTCACAGACATCGTATGAACTTTCAAGGAGCTTTTTGCCCGGAGACCTTGTTAATTTCTGTGTCTGATTCAGTACGTGTTTCAGTACAAAGTACAGTGCGAGATATCGGCGCCCATCTCCAGAGGGCCATTGTCCTTAATTAGAAGTGTGGTTATCTCCTTCGTTCTGCCCTTCGTCATTACCAGCTCCTCTGCTTCACACAGAGGCTCCAGGTCAATTTCAGTTCAGCCCATTCAGCTGAAGATGCAGAAAAGATCTGTTAGTTCACCTGCAGTTTTGTTTGGTGGCAGGAAAGCCCCAGGTAGCTAATGAGATGTGTTAGCAGACTCTTGTGTACCTGCCAGCAGCAGCATGAAGTGAACTATCTATGACAGGCAGACAATCACAAATGTGACAACATATCCAGTATGTTTTCATGAAAGCATTAAACCTGCAGAGCGAACTTTTGTCTCCCGCGTCTGACAGTGAGAGTAATTATACAAACACTGTGAGTACAGAGAAATTTCCACAGTTCCAAGACAATAATTGGCTATTTAGGTAGAGTAAACATAATGGCTTCACAGCCTAATCCATATGTTTTACAAATGCCAACCTGCCCAAGAGCATTAAGGCGACATCCGTGTCTGCCCTCAGTCCCTCCAAGGAGGAAAAGCCACATCGTGTTTAGACTGTAATCCTTCCTCTGAACGCTGCGTTTCCTTTTTTAACCTGGAGCGTCAGAAACGTTTCCCGGACGCTTCCCGGGTGTTTCCGCCGTAGGCTCTGCCCCACTCCTCGTCGCTGTAGCCTCCTCGGTCTCCGTCGCCATTGCTGCTGCCCTCTCCAGCCCTGGCTAACTCGCGGGTTGGCATAAAACGCACGTGCCCTGGTGCACAGGGCGGGAATGTCACCACAGACACCAGATTTAATCCTCTGGTATTCTGTGAACCACAGAGAGATTTATCTGACGCTGACAGGCTTTATCAGCATGGTGTGAACTCGTATGGCAAGGGCTTGTATTAAACCGACGTTCATTTATATGTAAAAGGCCTGGACTGCAGTTTTAATATACGGTGCACTCAGTGCAAGTAATTAAAACTGAATATAATTAAACTACCAATAGAGCTTTCCTCTTCCTGTCCACCAACAAAACTTTCAAAAACCCACGGTCGTCGCCGCACGACCCACAAGCTATCATTAAGTCCCCAGAACTTCCCGCACTGTAATTTTTTAGGGCTTGCGATTGAATTTCGCCGTGCCGCTGTCCGGTGCGAACAACGCTAAAGATGCAGTCGCATTATTCTGCTGGCCTGCGAGCATTTAGCTCCCTCTTCTCTTCTCTTCAACTCCTACCTGTGTCATTGGGATTTCCTGCCTGAATACGAGTTCAGGTCTGTTCGGCGCAGCCCTGCGACATTGCCTGCTCGGTCCGTAGAGACGCCGATGCGTCGTGTTACGTTGAAAACGGGGGAATCACCACAAGCTGCAGCATCCCTCTCGGACGCTGTTTACAATTTGTGATCCCCCTGCTTGATATTGATCTATTATGTAGGGTAAAATCTTTCCGGAGGGCTGAGTGTGAGGCAGTTTTGTTGGACAGAAGACTACTATGACCGTGCCTTGAGTGAACAAAACGAAGAGCGAACAACTTGTTTGGCTGCGTAGCTCTCAGAGCTTCGTGGCAATTGTCATAGCTTCCTTTGAAAAAAATGTCCTGACTTCGCCACAACAGAAAATGATCATTTTGAATCCGACGAACAAAAAGCTCTAATTGGGTCAGAGTCCGACAACAGACCAACGTAAACTGCTGAAGAACCGGAGATGCAGGCAGCTACTCAGGAAGAATAAACAAAAAGACTTACAGTGTGCAGGTGAACCGTGGCTGTGTAGTGCTTTCAAATCAAATTGATATTTAAACTGCATACATCCTACATTAACCTATGAATTTATATATATATATAAATATTAGACCGTAACTGGCTGACATACCAAACCTTGTTCAACAGAAGGAGAGCCGCACAGAGAGCCAGTGTCTGTATTTAGCTGAATCTTTACTGATTGTTGTACTTCCCTGAAAGGCTCTGCACTGTAGATGTCGTCTCTCGGCGTAGGACTGCCCAAATTCTGGGGGAGGGGGGCCATTTCAGCCAATCACTGCTCTCTATTTAACAGCATCCCGCAGCCCGTGATGAAGCCATTAAAAATGCCTGGCTGAGGCCAGATGGTCTGTCATTGAGGACAGAAAGAGAGGGAAAATGGGAGGAGGAGAAAGAGGAGATGTCAACTGGGGAGATGGGAAAGTGAAGTGAGGGAGACAAGGTCAAGACAGGCAGAAAGCGGGAAAGAAAATAGAGAGGATGAAGTAGAGACAAATGGGGTCGTTATTGAGAAGGAATGAGAAAAAGACGTCAACAGTGGGGGAATGAAGAGGAAGAAGAAAAAAGTGATTGAGGACATTAAGTAGGGACGGATGGAAAAAAACTGAAAGGGAGACAAGAAAGAAGAAGGAGAAACCAGACAGAATGACACAAAGGAAAGGAGAAGGAGACGAGAGGGAATGAATGGGAAAGAGTGAAGATGCAGCAAAGGGGGAGTAAGGAGGATATGGAGGAGGAGAGGAAAGGAAAGAGAGGAAGAGAGAGAGAACATGGATTAACAGGAAAACAGAGAGAGAGAGAGAGGAGAGGACGGGGATTTTTTATTACAGTCTCTTTCAGAGTTCGTCCGAATGTGGTCTGATAATGCATGCAAGGTAGACCATCGGTCCTTTGCCCTTTATGTATAGTGAGCTGGCTTCCTGTGCATTCTGTCCCTGCTGTATAGATGTTTTCAATTACAATCTGTTCCAGCGAGGCCCCTTGTCACGGCAAAATAAGATGTCGACGTACAGTCCTTGGAGCTGCAATGGACAGCTCATTACCAGGCAGCATTAGAGCCCAGTCCCAGGTCCCTTTCAGTTTCTAGTCAAAGTTTCTGGCTAAAGTTTGTAGTTGAATTTTTTACCTTATTTTGTTTCTCAGATGTGTATTTTTTTCAACATTTTTGTCATTTATGCGACAAGGGGCCACTATGACATCGTGTACAAAAAACCCTGCATTTTTAAGATTAAATTAACAAGGAAATATGTTGACATTATGAATAGAAGTTTGAATTTTGTACATGCACAGTATTCTGATACACATTATAGTTTGTAAAACAAACATCAGAGCTGCAACTACGGGTTACATCCATTACATCATCTACAAGGCCTTTTTATTCAAAATGTATTTATTTATCATTTAGCCTAGAAAGTGTCAAACGCAGTCTTTAATACAAGCTTATGTTGTCTTTAATACAATGTATTATTTTATTTGAAAAGATTCCATGTCATTCATTTAAAAACCAATGAAAACGGTAAAAGTGATGAACAGGCAGGACCAGCAGACTGTTGGTTGGTTGGTTTGTGTCTTGGTCTTCATTTGGGTGTGAATCCCAGGCAGTGGGTCTGGCAGTAAAACATGCCGGACATCAAGTCACTGAATTGATGGTTTTCAAATATTCCCCGTCTCTGATCAGTGGGGAACCGACTGGACACTGCTTTATTCGCCGTCTTAATTTTGGCCCTCAGTTGCATTAAAACTGTCTTTAAAAGTCCTCAGTTTGGCTCCGTGAAATCTTCAGGTGGTGGAATAAATCTGTCTCTGTCTGTCTGTGTAAACTTCCAGAAGCTTGGTCTTAGTTCGCTCCATTTTCTTCATTGGCACATTATGGTCAAAAGACGAGACAAGCTGTTGTTGGTACACTGCTTACGTACTCCCTCTCTATGGCTAAACACACACACACAAACGCGCACACACCGACCGACGTACACACACACACTTGGATTATTTAGCACACATGGATACATGGTAACTGATGGGGCTTTGCATTGCAATCTGTTTAACTGTCTGAGTGTGTAAACAGGGCAGAATACAGAGCCTCACTTCCACAGATATGAAAGCAGCTTATTACCACAAAAATGAAGGGATTAAAAGGGTTAGAATGTAAGAGTGAATGACAGAATGGATGCTGATGTCTTAATGGTAGATCATTAATACATAAGTGACTGAGCTGGAAGATGACTGAAGGTATATAACAGGATGTGTGACTGAGTGAACTGAGGCATGATTCATTAAGATAAATGAATGGAGGAGTGTCCTTGACATGAACGAACTACTGAACGGGTCAATGAATGGATGAATGCAGGCATAATCGGGTAAAGTGTCTGTAATTAAATAAACAAGCTAGGAACTGCACTGCTGCAGCTCATTGATATGTTCGATTCAAGCGATGAAGGAATTAATGAGCAAATAAAGGAGGCGATTGACTTGGGCACAGTATGACTGAATGAATGTGTCACTAGATGATTCATGTGATGGATGAATTCATAAGATAAGCTGCGACAAACAGGCTGCCACCAGGTTGGTGCCACGTACTTGTCTGAATGAACAATTATTTAGTGAAAGAAAGAAAGAATTAAAAAAATAATATAGGAAAAAAAAAAAAGACCAGTTACTGAATGAATGAACAGATCAATCAGTCAATCAGTCAATGTTGCCATCTTCTCTTTTTATGTATTAGTGTATAAATAAATATTATAGGCAACAGGTTTATTTGGGTAAGAAAGGCGGCTGGATACATGCATGCCAGCGTCACCTGGACACTTAATGCAACTGATGCTTGTTTGTTCTTGTAGTTAGTATAGTTGACTGCCATGAATCTAGACACTCACATGCACGAAAACACACAGTGTTACCCACACAGCCGTTAAAAGTCTGCTTTCATCCGAAGAATCCCCGCTGTAAGATGATGGTAGATGTTCGGAGAAACAGTCTGACATCATCCTATTTACTTTCAGCCCTTAAAGCCAGTGCCAGAGTGCTCCAAGGCCCTCAACACAACAAAACAAATTACTTTTTACAATCACTTTGGGAACAATTAGACAATGTTTTATTGTTTGTCCATTATTATTTGTCAATAAATCACTCATTTATGTTCAATTATACAAACCACAACGCAGAGAAAGTTGTGTTTTGCACATCAAAACAACTCTGACTTGACTCTGAACATAAGGTGGAAGCCTGGAGGTTCACCTGGAGGTTTATGAAACTGAAAGTGGAGCAGAGGTCTGTGTCCCCACTGTTGGAGAGGCCAGACGATGCTTTGTGGCATCAGGCAGGTCTGTGGGGAAAGGTGATGTAAGATGGTCGAAACGTCCCCCTTTTAACCTCTCGTTCACTTCCCGAAACCCGCCCGTCTGCTTGGGCAGGGCCCAGGGCCTCATCTGCAGCCAGCCTGGGGCCCCTGCTATCGCCCCCCGAAATACATGTATATGTCAGCACTTTGCTCTTTGTGTGCCCGTCAGGATGTAACCCGGATACACACTTAATCTATCATGGACCCACGAGGGTAAAGCGTGCAAATGGGGAAATAGTGTTTGTGGTTGCAGGCAGAAAATGGGGCTGCAATGTTCCAACGCTGTAGGTGTAAACTAGGCTGCGATGTTTTAGTTTAAAGGCAAATGAAATTAAGAGAAATGAGGAATTAAAAACCGAGGTTGTGGTGATATATAAAGCTGCAGTGTTCAAGCTTCAAACAAGCAGAGATGATACTGCAATCTGTTAAATTAAACTTGAGGCTCAAACTCTCGACGTTAAAGTTACGTAAAATAAAGGAAAGAGCAACACTACTTGGTCCATTTATTAAATTCCTGTTTTAGCAACTTTCTCCTTGGTTCATTTATTAAATTCCTGTTTTAGCTATTTTCTCTGTGAGCGCTGACCCTTTTTAGTGTTTGCAATCCAGGAGCTGAAACCCCTCCTGCTGTTACAGTTAAACGAAACCGCCCTAGACAAGGCAGTCAGCTCTATGGCAAAAAAACCAAAAAAAAAAAATTTAAGATTGAATGTTCAGCACAGATATAATGTTTTAACTTTTGAGGTTAAAGATGTAAATGGGGCTGTGATATCCAAGGTTTGAGGCTGAAGTATTTCAACGGAGCTAGAGTAAAGCAGTTGTAATGCTTGAGGGATAAGCTTAGGGATGTAATGCTCACCGGATGGATATAGGGCTGCCGTATTCAAGGTTAAAGCTTAAAACTCAGACATTACCAGTAATAGTATGGCATTACTGTAAATTACATATTGAACTGAATTTTTTTAGCAGCTTAATTGAAGCAGCTGAGTTGAAGAATTCAGGGCGGAAACATGGTGAAACGGTGTCAAGGGTGTCACATTTCTGTCATCTATTTTTCCCCCGATTTATCAGCATATATATGAGATAAGTCCCTGCGGTAACAGCAGTTTTACAGTTGCATCACTAATCGCAGAATGGTGAGATGTGAAGACACCTCAACTTTCCCCATGGACCGAAATAAGGGACGTTCTCAGTATCTAGAATACCCCACCAAAATAATATGTTTTTAAAATACGGCTCAATAATTAAATAGAAATTACTATTATAAAGTGATTATAAAAATAGTTGTTTTTCACAAATACAGTTAGCATTTGACCTTTTTCCCACAATACTTGTGTAGCTGGCCGACAGAAACAAACTGCAAACCATGCTGACGACAAATTGAAGCTGTGTATTATAGCTAATAGTGTCCCCTTGTTCATTATGTTGCGCAAAGCGAAGAGGTGCTCTATGCTGCAGGAGGGGCTCGATACATTTCTATAGACATTTTGATACGGTAAATACAACGTTACGACACCTTCTACACACCTGTTGTCCGCAAAAGAGATAGCTACAAACTTTAAAGTGTCATGCCACCATTCAAGCCTGCAGAGGGTGAGTGCCTCGTACCCAAGAGACTGGTAGTAAAGTTAATAGTCTGTTAATGTAGATTTACTTCCAAATTTAGGTTCATATGACACAGTGAAAGTCTGCTTCAAATACTCTGCATTAAAATTTACAAGGAGTTAGTTCAGTTGTTAGCAAGCTAACAAGCCAGCGGGCAAATCTATGAAGGACACTGATGTTTGCTAACATGCAGCAACGATAACTGCCGCTGCCGATGCTAGTCTTGCGCATGTTAAACCTATTTCTAACGTTTTGAACAGAGCTCTTGTAGTAAAATACATATTAAATTTAGAGTTTTTGACGACATACAAACAAGGTTTTTCATCTTGGGTGTGAATGCATTGTATTGCTGCGAACTACAAACAAGCCTTGTTTCAATGTATTAATTTTTAATGCATAAATGTTATTTATCGTTTAATGTCACCTTATCAATCCCTTTTCCAATTTTGGAGTTACTGGGGTAAGCTAATGGCTGATATAAAGAAAGTTTATGTTGGAGGTTTTATAACTTCTTCTTATACACACAAACACAAGGAGGAATGATTTTGAGTCGGAGTCAAACTTTTGCACGGTTCCTTGAAGTGATTCTGAGTCACCAGAATAAATACGGAAAATGATCAAATATCGCTGTCATCGTGGCATTATAGAGGAAGAGTGAAATGACACATGGCACAGGTACAGACACTTGGGACACATCAGTTTCCTTCGTGAGGCAGGTTTGTCAAATTGCTCTATGCTGTACTCAAAGAGCCGCCAGAATCTAATCTAGAAACACTGTTCATCATCTCTGACTAGAACAGGAACCACACAACCAGCCAGCCTGCAGCCGGACAGAAAACTCAGCAGCCAACCAATTAGTCTGGCATTCAGTCACACCAAGGACTAGGAAAAAAAGTATTGAGAAATGTGCATCAAGCCTCATTTTATCCTCCGTCTCCCAACCTTTAAGCTTTGTGATCTGTGATCGTGAACCTCAACAACCTAAAAGTTTCAGTGACCCCCTTCTTTTTTATATAATTATTTGTTAGCATGACATCTAGCCTGTTATACCCATAATTTATAGCAGTTGCTGTGTTATAAGTTCAGAACCAGAAAGACACTAACTACCCAGCCAACAATGAGTCTACTATGGAGCCCGCCATTCAAGGAACCTAAGTCTAACTCTATACTAACTCAAGGCCCAACCACAACTAAACAAGCTGTAACCTGCAATACAAACAGTCAACCAGCCAAGAACCAACCAACCACACATCAAACCTATCAGGCAGCCAACAGTTTATCCAGTTAAAAAGGAAAACCAACCAAGCAACTATCCAACAATGACTCTCACATTTAAAATAACACCAGCCCCAACCAATCAAGCAACAAACAACCTGTAATACAGACAGACAACCAGCCAAGAACCAACCAACCAGACAATAAAGCAAGCAACCAGCAGACCAATTATCCAGTTACACAGGACACCAACCAACCAGTCAGTCACTGTAGGGTTAAAAAATCTTTTGACCTTATAGTGGCTGTTATCAGTATTTTTATAATAAAAAATTTTCAAATGATAATTTGAAAACAATGTGGCTATGTGAAAGGGGTTGCTCAATATGACAAACCCACGAAGAATTATGACTCAAATCTACAGCTCCCCTCAGCAATATGGAGATACGGTATAAAGTGAGTTTCAGCTCATTGTTTAGCTTTCCGGCATGCATTATTGTAGGATTGTTTTAGGCCACAGCACAAGCTCTAAAAATTGACTGTGCTCTACCTGCTCAGCAAGAAAAAGAACACAGTTAAGAGACTAGCTGGTGAGCATGGTGGAGCATTTAGCAGCTGAAGAGCAGGAAATTTCCCTCAGGAGTTGGTAGAGGACAAAAACATAGCTAAAAGTTTAATGTGGTGGATGTGTTAATACACAGCTGTTTGTCGGTTAGTATCATGCGAAGGCAACTGGACTTGCTTGAAGTTCTTGAAGACGTTTGGCCTTTCATCCAAAAGGCTTCTTCAGTTCTAACTGACTAATGGGGAGTTCCAGGTACATACCCTCTGGTGAGATCAGCAACAAAAGTGAGTCGTTGACCCTCCAGGTCATCATGTGAGTCTTTAGGATCACATGGGTCAAGGTGTGAATCGATGCTAACACCTTGAGGGTCGTTAGGGTGACAAGTGAGTCGTTGACCCAACCTGCCACCAAGTGAGTCCTTGAGGTCACATGAGTCCCGGTGTGGATGGGGGAGTGAACTTGGAGATTGTTTAGTTTCCCCAGCGTACAGGTCTGTGCGTTCCTCGCTGCATCGGACTGTGTAAACTACGTTGTTCTGCTTGTGCCTGGGTATTTTGTCCTTAGTGTGGGCAAGTTTTTGCCTCAGAGTGTTACTGGGCTTAAAATGCACAGGGATGTTATGTTTGCAGAAGATCCTCCTGAGTTTTTCAGATAATCCAGCAACATAGGGAATGACAATTTTTTCATATTGAGCCAATGAGCCAATAATGAGCCAAATGATAACATATGATAACCGTCATCATTTGATAACCATCATACAAAGCTTGAAGTGACCCTGGCCATAACCCCTAACAATCAACTAGACAAAAAACAACCCCCTAAACAATTATACAGTCAGGATGAGGGGAACAGAACTAAAGAGCCAACCAATCTGCCAACCATTCAACCAATAAGATGAATAATCAAACAAGAATGAACCTGCACAACCATCCCTCAAGTAACTAATCCACGAACATCTGATCAACCCAGAAACGGTTATAGAATAAGCAGAGAGCCAACAAACCAACCAATTTACCACCAGCCAGAAACACACACTTGCACACACACTCCTACAAGACCAGCATTTGTCATTCAGAACATCTGCTCCAGCCGCTGATCAGGCCTGAAATGATGACGGAATCTCTAATGACCAGGAGACATTTAAGGGACAAAAGACCCTTTGAAAAATTGAGATTGGATTTTACTTACGAATCTGATTGAGACCAGCTGACTGTAATAACGCTCAACTTTTTTATGATGTTTATCCATCACCCTTCATTGACCGACATCCATCCCCCAAGTAACAGCAGACCATTTTTCCATGCCAGTTGTGTCACTGAATGATCCATTTTTATGAGATTTCACATTTGTAAATAGACCAGGTAACGTATTTGAGAGGATAGATTGAAGATGAATTGTGGCCTCGTGAAAAAAACAAAAAAATCTTGCGGACAACTCCCTGCAGTTTTAATTACTTATTGATGAGTGTTTGTGTGGATCTTTGCATTTGTATCTGAGTATTCCTGACTGAATGAACCCTTTATGCA
Organism: Xiphias gladius; assembly: GCF_016859285.1. Taxonomy (NCBI): domain Eukaryota; kingdom Metazoa; phylum Chordata; class Actinopteri; order Istiophoriformes; family Xiphiidae; genus Xiphias; species Xiphias gladius. The sequence continues at coordinate 2,999,996 of NC_053422.1, forward strand.
TGCATCTGTGTGCACATTTATGTGTATTTCTCATGCATTCATGTGTGCAGGACTGCATGAATATTTTTGTGTGTGCTCATTTGCAATACAGCTGCTGTCCATGCAGACAAATTCAGATTTAAATGAAAAGAAGAAAAAAAAACAAAACAAGAAATACTATAACAGTATGCTAATAGAGCGGTCTGTTTATGAGGGAAATATGTATTCAGCAAAAGCAGAAAGGACTCTATGCATCTATAAATTACTTTGGGGGCTCTACTGCCTCTCTTAGGGATGCTGATGTAACACGGAGAGAGAGAGAGAGAGAGAGAGATTTGAGTGTTTGTGTTGTGAAAATCTCCTGAGACAAAAAAGAAAAAAAGGAGACAGTCAAACAGAGAGACAGGAAAGATAAATGGAGAAAATTAGAAAACAGATGAGAGAAGAAACTACCAATCCAACTCCTCCAAAATCGATGCCCTTGAACTTTTTGCGCTCTTTTTGTAATTGTTTTTTTTTTATTTGTTTGTAGGCAGGAGGGGCATTTTATGCTTTTATTATGAGACTGTCCTGCCAAGTAAAACAACAGCGTCAGTCACCGAAAAATGACCTATACACCAATCAGCCACGCAGTTGATGTTTTGTCTGAATGGTATATATATATATACACATAGAGAGAGAGAGAGAGAGAGACACCACTTTTCCATTCAAGTGAGTGGGAAAGTGCTCTCAGACCTTCGGACCCCACTGAATATATATACATACATAATTCAGCCACAACATTAAAATTTACACTAAAGTGTCAAAGCCCTCTAGCAGCTGTAGTAATAATGACTCATGTCCATCTGGAGCTGAGGAGGACATAGTGTGACATTGTTATCTCAAACCAGCTGGACATTGACGAGCCCCATGATTTCGGAGGTCAAAGTTAAATCAGACCTAACAGATCTATTTGCAACTGAAAGGAGATGCATCTCACCCCATTTCACATAGGCCAGAATGGGAAGTGAAGTTCGGTCTGACTGCACCGTAGCTCCCGAGCCGCTGTTCTTCTGCTTTTTAAATGCATTCAAAAATGCATCTTCAATTCTGTCATGACGATGCCTGCACCTCTTCCTCCCTCCTTCTCTCCAACCCTTAGACTCCACTCGCAGTGAGTCTGTTCTGGAGTTTTTCCTGCTCTAGCGATCACCTGACCCAGTCACCTGCCTGCTCGGCTGTTCTTCGTTCACAATCAATTGTCAGACCCTGGTTCAGCCTTTCAAGGTCCAGTCGCACTAAACCTCTGTCCCAAGAATACGCACGTCAAAAATTTACACTCTCTGATTGTACATAAAGTCTCGTTTTCATCCCGCCTGCCAGTTCCCTCGATACCTATTTACTCCGTGTGCCCTATAACCACTTCGCATTACCTTTTAATAATTTGGTCTGACTATCTGCATCTTACCAGTTTTGAACCTGTTTATTTGATCACTTGGTCTTGGTTTCAGGATTTGAGTCCTCCTTCCTATTGCTGGAATAGCACATCAGCTCATTTACACACAATATTGTGGTGCACCCAGGCATGAGTGTGTGACTGTAAATCTCTCTATATTGTTTGTGTAACAGTATGTATATCTGCCGGTGTTTGTGTGTGCATTACTGTGAATGTGTGCATCAGTGCAAGAGCGGGAATAAAATGGAAGAGTAGCAATACCTGAGTGTGTGTTTGTATTACAGAGATCTCTCCATCTCTTGTCTTTCTTTTACTACCACATCCTCACCTAAATTTCACTCTTGCCCTCTTTCGTCCTTCGTCCTTTCCTATTTTTTTCTTTTTTCTTTATCTTTCACCCGCTCTCTGTTTGGCTCTCACACAAATGGGTTGTTTTTTTTTGTTTTGTTTTTTTCTTCTCGGGGTTCATATATATTTTGGCACCTTTGGAGACTATAAAAATCCAACCAGTAGCCTTGACTGGTAAATTTGTTTTAGTGTTTCAGTCGAGTAAGGCAGTACGAGACACATTTTATAGTGGGCGTTAATATACAGGCGAGAAAAACTGAAATATAAAATTAAATTAAAGTGAAACTATTGAAGGGAGTTTTTTTACAACCTGGGTCTTTGCCTCCAGTGTTCTCATTGAAGGGCTACTTAATACGACATCGATCAAGAGGTTTGCTGGTTTCAGGGTGTTGGTTTGTTGGTTTGTTGGTTTGTTGGTTTGCGAAGTGGCTGCCCGTTCATCTGTTTGGTAGAAGGTTATTAGGTCTGGTTGGTTGGGTGCTTGATGGCAGATTGATTAATGTCTTAGAGTCTCTGCTTGACTGGCTTTTGTTTTGTTTGTTGGATACACACAAACATGTTTGCCTCACAAGGCTCCAATCAACAGAAAGTGTACCCTGGACACTGCCATGATTTTTGTGTTATCTCCTCACCTGAAAGTTTCCAGGTTGCCTAACACCTCGGGCTACTGGAACCCACTGAAATACCTCAGCTTTCAGTGCCTTTCACCATTTTTCTTTCTCTCTGTCCTACTGTCTACTGCTGTCTCTCTGGATCAACCCTTCCTGTGCTGTCCTTTATTCAACAAGAAGAAGAAATAAGGAACAAGTGCTGCCAAAGGCCTCAGGAAACAAATCCCAGTGAAACTGAAAGCGATTTTTTTTTTTTTTTTCACTTGAGAACGGACCAGCCGCAGCAAGGCACAATACCAGCCAGTACAAGCGTTCTCCAGTCTAACAGACAAGAAGCAAAATAGGTTTTGATTTGTCTGAACTTGGCCTTTGGCCTTGTTAGTCTGTATCAGTAACTCTGTGACAGGCTGGTGAAAGCAAGGGACATTTTATCATAGTGTAGCTGAGTACCAGGGACATTGTGACAAAGGACGGCACACAGGGAAGCTCTCTGAAGATACCGCTATTCTCTCCAATGACACTGTGAGTCATATGAAACTCATGGGGAGTTGGACAGAAATATAACTTTGAAAAGCCAGAAATGTCAGCAGCAGTAGTCTCTGAGATATTGGTAAACAAGCCTTTCAACACTTTGTCTGTTGTGGTTAGTTGGGGATTGGGGAAGCTAACGATCCAACTTCCTTCATCTTTTAAGCTAATCTTTTTTTGTTTGTTAGTTTTTTTCATTTATTTATTTTTTTTAAATTTGAAAATGTATTACCTTTTTGAAAAATTGGGTTTTAATTGGAGATGAATTGGACATAATCATATCAGTCCAGCAATCGTATACTTCCCACATCAGAGAACACGTGTCTGAGCAAATTTTTTGATGTTTTCACAAAACACTTCAATGCATCAAGTATCATTGCCAATGTTACAGTTAATAAGACGAACAACGTAAAATCTATGCAGTGGACCATCAGCAACTACAACTAGAGCATATGACAGACACAAGAAAAAATGATTTCTGATCTGTTGAAAAATGCCTTTGGCTCTGCCAGCATCTATCAGCAGCTCCACGAGACATACTTCCTACTTGTGTTTCCTTTTTATGTATAGTATGTTATGGAATGTCCTTGATTGGTTTAAAATCACAAATTCAAGAGCACAAATCTTACAAAATAAAGTATTACAAATACACGACTGTCCTCCCAAGAAAGTTGACGGCATCTGTTGTTTCAGCAACTGTCAAGCAATGACAGATGTTTACTTTCAGGTGACAAAGCCTTCTAGTTGCTGGGGAAATTAAAACTCCATTTTGGATCAAAGGAGAAAACAGTGTTGTGCTGGTATAAAGTCACAGAGTCCACAGAGGGATTGATTCGTTGGCAAATAGCTGGACTTCGACACAGCAGATGATGTGGTTCTCTTTGCCCACTGAAAGTCAGTGTTGGTCATTTTTGACCATGACCATTTTGTTCCCTAACCTATTTTAACCACGAGCCTTACCAAGGTAGCAATCTGAACCCAATCCAGGATCTTTTCCAAATCCTAACCAGTCATTTCTGTGCCTGAACCTAACCAAACCTGAACCAGAGGTGTCAGATCATAAAACGCTTAGATTTTTGCAACTGTGATCTGTTTGCGGGGCGCAGACAAATGCGTATAGGGGCTACATAAGAGAAGAAGCTTATATGCGATCTTCTGGAGCGCAGTTACAAATGGCCCATTTTTGTCATTTCAAGTCAAGGACTTCTTGACAAACACATATAGATCTAAAAAAACTGGCGAGAATGCTTCAGTGTCCACACTGGTAGGTATGGCCCTGAACAAAACAACAAAAATGCATTTGTTTTCCCATGTTTGCTAATGCAAGGAGACACGCAGTATTTGATATTCAACATTTCTCTCTAGCTGCTATGTACCTTGCACACTCCAACCGGATTCTTGAGGAGGCAGAGTGCAGCTGTGACGCTAACGGAATCAACTCTATACTGCAGAAATGTCACTCTAAAGTGCACTTGTTTTATGCATCAGTGTCATTAAACTGACATGCCTTGAAATTTTTTTCGTAGCTATTTAAAAGGAAGAGAAGTCAGTCAACTGAGCAGCCCCTGATGATCACAACTCCTCCGGTGTCAGGCTCATAGCAG